>NW_023339729.1:27392616-27405661 GCF_004916995.1 Morone saxatilis | reverse complement strand
TATTCAGTATACAGAAACAGAAAAGTGTTATGCCACTCCATAGATTATCATTGTTTTTTTCTTTGGCTTGTGAGCCGAGCAAATCTAACAGCCACTAGTTAGGCTATATTTCACTATAAATTAAACTATAAAATATACAAGTTATAGGTAAAGTGGATGTGAAATGCCGATTTTCAAGTTATTTACTATTATTATGTCAGAATAAGTGTGCCTGTGTGTGCGGGGGGGGGGTTGTGTCTGAAAGGTCTGTGTTTCATGGCTTCATCCGTCGACGCTTCACCCGAGCAACATGCTGATGTATGGTATACGTCATTGATGTGGGCGTGACTTCGAGTACTGTAACCAATCACATGCCTCCATTTTCTGGTGGGCGTGTCATACGCTCAGCGCTCACAAACCCAAGCTAACGAATAAACAACTAAGTTAGCTTTGTCGGCTAGTTAGCAGCTTCTGGTATGCCTTCATTTCATAAGAGATTTGATTATCTTTATCAAACAATTAAATTAAAAAAAAGTTTGAAGGTGTGGTTGACATTTTACGGCTATAGCAATGTATTTAAATTTCCATTGTAAGAGTGTTAACCTGCATATTTTAACAGCAAGTTCGATGCTTGGTTAGCATTTTGCTAACTGGCTGTGATAATCAACCAAACTTTCTGTGTGTGCTGATCGCTAAAGGTTAGCCAGTGGAGCCAAGCGAAAGAGACCAGTTACTGTATTTATTGTGCCGTGTTTGCATTGTTTCTCTTGTTTAGAAATGGCGTCGTTAACGGCGACAGAGCCAGCGATATGTGCACTACCGGCAGCAGAGTCCATAGTGCCCGCTTGTATGTTTGCACCGGACCAGGGATGTGCTGACGACCCGTGCAGCGGAGAGTGCTTCGAAGACGGCGAGGGTACAAACGGCGAGCCCGCGGATCATTTAGACCTCAGCAGCAAGGTGGGCCTCACTGCAAATTGCACCTTGTAGCGTTAAGTTTTAAGATGCTCCCAGCAGGCAGCTTTATGTTATGATTCGGTGAACGAATGGTGTGTAGTAACACGTTTAAAATTGCCGTTGCACGTAAGCTCCACGCCAGCGCATTCTGTGCCAAACGCCAGAAAGTGACACGTATGTTGCGCTGCGTTAGTAAGTGCATCCAGCTGGAAGGTTGCCCATCCACGGGGTATGTCTACTGTATGTGCTGACTCTGCAGGAGCAACCTACAGCCCTGAACTGAACTAAAGAAAAACACAATCACTGACTGATTTGCAAAATAAAAGCTGTGTTTTGTTTTTTTTGGAGTTGTCAGGACTTCAAAACCCCTCACAGAATGTCTGTGTTTGCTCTTGTTTGACCTTTCCCACATATTTCTTTGTTGTGTCTTCCCTCGCGTCTCATTTTTCAGCTGGTCCTAGTGAGTCCAACAGGGGAACAGTATGATTCATTACTACGGCATCTGAGGGAGCGGATAGATGAAGGCTGTGGAGAGACGATCTATGTGGTTGGGATGGGTTCAGGTAAGAGTCTTGAGAATACACTTGCTCCACACATGAACAGCACATAAATCATTAGAATGCCAGCTAAGGTGTTGCCGCACACCTTGACCTAACAAAGAATATGCTTTGTTACGTGACATTAACATGTAGTGCATATTAACATTACAAGGTTGGATTCATGGACGACAAGGAGGGAAATACACGTGTTTCTAGTAGGTCAAAGATAAACGTTTCCGTTGGTCTCAGCAGTAAAGTATGCTGTCCAAGAACAACTTCTTCCTCTGCTCCCACTACATGTACATTAGCTCTACAGTCACAATTCAAATTGACATATCGGTGTCGAAAATATAATGAAAAGTGCTGTTAAGAATGAGATGTTGTTGAAATGCATACATTTCATAACATATTTATAAAAAAGGGAAATATAATAATAAACTAAAGATGTGAAGAACAATAGTGTGGATGCTGAGTCGGCATAATAAAAAACCTACTGAAATCTCTTTATGTTATCATTGGCAAGAAAAGGCAAGGCAGAGATGTGTGGAGGAAAGATGAGATGAAATGATGACAATCCATTTTTTTTTGTATTTTACAGACTAAAATGTTATCTACAAATTGACAAAAACGTCTGGTAAATATGACTAAATATGATTCAAACTCACACAGACCTTGATATCAGCACTAGACAAGCCGAAGAATTTGAGATTGGTTTGATTTGGAAATGTCACGTTAAGTGATACCATGTCAAATTGAGAACCTAAATAACTTTTGAGTAGGATTTGAGTTTAGTTTGGCCAAGAAACTAATATTTTCAGTCATCTGGTGTGTCTGGTATATATCCCATAGATGGCACCAAAGACTTTTTACATTTTACCACCTACATTTTTGTACAATCCTCAAAACCAGCAGGGGAGAACAAAGGCAAAATTGACTAGCATGTTGTGTAAGACTGGTGTTACTTACACTGAGATATGGACAGTGAAGCATTTTACACATTGACCAATTTCAGGCAATGTGAGGTACTGCTATACATAAGCAGCTGCTTTTTTTATACCATATTTAGGGAGAGGCCTAGCCACCAGTGTGTAGTAGCAGTGCCATCACTTCTGACAGCTGCAGCCCAGCGTGTCCCCCCCCCCCCGCAGACAGCTAACCCTATTTGTTTGCCATTTAGTTTTCATTCTCTTCCTCCACCCCATGCACAACCACAAGGGCTTTTGTTGGCAACCAGTTATTTTTTGCCTGTTACAGCAACATGTGTGACCCATGTGGCCTGTTTGGGGGGGGGCACAAAGTGCATGTGTGAAAGGGTGTCATTTTTTCCTTGCTCAGCACTGAGACTGTCACTAGTTCACCAGTTCATGTCTGTCTGGCTGGCTGACTGGAAGAGCAACAAGTTGACTGGCCTACTGACCTGACTGGTTGTTTCTGTTTGTCAGTGTAGTATTAGTAGCCTCTGTGGCCAGTTAGTGGTGTTTGTATTGAGAGAAGAAGTGGTGAGTTGACTATAAAGTAACTGGTAGCCTGAAAAACACCTACTGTAGTGTATTTCAGGGTTTCTTGAGATATATATCTCTATGTAGTAACTTATGTCTCCAAGCCTGCTGTTCTTGGTTGGGCCTGAAGCAAACTGGTTATGATCCAGTCCTGTTGTCAGTCATTGTGGTCCCAGTACATTAGGTTTTCTCATCTGCACTCTACACCCACTCCCAGCTCTCCTATAAACCACCTTTTTATTTACTCTTCTTGGAAGTCTGCTGCCAGTGTGGTGTTTGTCCTTCTGGTCACCACCCTGCCATATAGAAAGAAAGTGACATTCTCAGGGCGAGGCTTTACAATAGCCCTGACATTTGCCAGACATGCTTGGAAAGTATACGCTCAGTGTTCTGTAAGGCACTCTTGATAAGAGCATACATTATATGGCAGATGTGTAATGTTACCAAACTCATTCTCCGCTCTGCATCAGAGTAACTTTCTTTTCTCGCTCTCTCTTTCACCCTCCCCCTTCCTCCTCTCTGTTTAGATGGCGGTGACTACGGTCTGGATGAGAAGGACATGGAGGCGTCGGTAGCCACGGTACGGTCGCTGTGTGAACAGATTGAGGCTGACCTGATCTGGCTGAGGGAGAGGACAGACACCGGCGGAAAGATTCAGGACTACCTCATCCGCCGACGTGTGGGCGAGCAGGACTTTCTGGAAGTCAGGTAAGAGAAAATAATATCTGTGGTCCGTCCCCTCCGCTGACTAAAGCTGTGGAAAGCTAACGTTAGTATATTGTCCGCTGAGGACGGCCGTGCTCCTAGCTAGTGTCCTCCATTTTTGTGGTAAACAACATAACATTATTAACTTTGTTTACTTATCAATAGGGAATGCCTTAGGTCAAGCTGATAGTGAAGTGCACTCTGCTCGATCACAAAACAAACGACTTCACGTGGTCGAACAGGTCGTTACACTTCGAAAGCTAACCACTTTCCAGCTAATTAAAAAAAATTCTAATAAAAAGGTTACAGCCTTAGAGTTTTATTATTAGTATTAGTATTATTATTATGTTGATATGGAATTGGATTTTGAGGGACGATTATTATGTTACTCTATTATTGTTATTTAATTGAACCCTTGTTTATACTAAGTATGTTGAGCTGCGGATACACGCTCATTCATTGCAACTGTTAACTGAAATAAAATAAATACAAGAACATGGAGTCATTAATAACAACAAACAGTAAACAAGATACAAGCTCAGTTAAAGCATTTACAGGCAGGGAGAGGATGTGTACCTACCTCATTGTACCACTAATATAACATACAATTCTCTGTACTGAACTGAAGTCCTCACGCTCCATTTTCTCCTCCCTCCTGTCTCCAGAGTGGCGGTGGTAGGGAACGTGGACGCGGGCAAAAGCACTCTGCTGGGGGTTCTGACCCACGGTGAGCTGGACAATGGCAGAGGCTTCGCTCGGCAAAAGCTCTTTAGACACAAGCATGAAATGGAAAGCGGCAGGACCAGCAGTGTGGGCAATGATATCCTGGGGTTTGACCAGGAGGGACAGGTGAGCTTCAGCCAGTGCTCAGGAATTTTCTATGAGCAGCGCAGCAGTGAAGAGTGATAGCACCTATCCTACGTTTGCCAGTTCTCTAGTGCTTTTATTCAAAAGACCTTTGGACTAAATGCCATACATAAATAACACTTTTATTCTAGTCAGGCTTTCATTTCTCTCACATACTGCGTCAAGTCATGTTCTATTCTCTCTGTGTCCTCCCGCTCCTATAGGTGGTGAACAAGCCAGACAGCCACGGTGGCGGCTTAGACTGGACCAAGATCTGTGAGAAATCCTCGAAGGTCATCACCTTCATCGACCTGGCTGGTCACGAGAAGTACCTCAAGACCACTGTCTTCGGCATGACGGGGCACCTGCCTGATTTCTGCATGCTCATGGTGAGAGAGGGATGACGTTTGGGAAAGTGCGTGTCTGTGCTTGCCTTGTTGCTTAGTCGTTGTTTTTTTGTTGTTGTTAAATTTCATGAAGATAACCCTTTTCTGTTTCCCTGTTCCTCCTCTCTCCTGTCTTAGGTCGGCAGTAACGCTGGCATCGTTGGCATGACCAAAGAGCATCTGGGTCTGGCACTGGCCTTGAATGTGCCGGTGTTTGTTGTGGTTACTAAGATAGACATGTGTCCAGCCAACATCCTGCAAGGAAAAGAGACTACAGTCAAAGCTCATTAGTGTGTAGGTGTTAGACCCCCCCCCCCCCCAAAAAAAAAAAAGAAAAGCTGTATAATTGCAGAGCTGTACATCTTTAACTAGCATCACATCTGCGCCCAACATCTGGCAACGTAAGATAAGCTAATGTTGAAGTTCCCATGTGAGGTATTAGTAGTATAATAGTATGCATGATGGATTTGTGTCTGTGTGTGTGTGTGTGTGTCTGCAGAGACGCTAAAATTATTACAGAGGTTATTAAAGTCACCAGGCTGCAGGAAAATCCCAGTGTTGGTCCAGAACAAGGATGATGTCATCGTCACAGCCTCCAACTTTAGCTCTGAGAGGTAAGAGTGACAAAGAGGGATGTAAAGACAGAAATACATTGTCCAAAGATGGAGAGACATAAAAATCTGACTGAAAGAAAACAATAAAGACTTTTTTTAAATGTATTTAATCCTTTATTTAAACAGGTTGTCTCACTGAGATCATGATCTATATTTCAAAAGAGACCTGTGTAAAAGAATACATACAGTATAAGTAAGGGCAGATACAGACACAAATTCCATACGTTTATTAACAATCGCAAGTTTTTTAAAATTATCAAGGAGCGATTTTAGTTTTTGCACCTCATTCCATTTGAGATTAATAGTAGCTCTTCTGAACTCAGTTTGAACATGTGGTGCAGCTAAAAATATCCTGTGACAGATTACACCCAGATGACACATTATCTACAAGTTAAAAAAATAAATCCGCTACAATTACACTACAATTTCACTGAGTTAGTATTTTGAAAAGGCCTCAAGCTTCTCTGTGGATAATAGGTTCTGAAGCAAGACTTCTGTCATGCTAGACCTGGTTCACTGTTTGCACACTACAGTTTTAAAGAAGGATTGTGTATTGTTTTATAAATTCAATTCATTTTACATAAAACATTATATTATCTTCCCTCTCGCAACTCAATTAAGTGAAAACATCTAACACAAGTCTACATTTTTTGGGCTGAACAACAGCATCCCTGATGCTTGTAGAGCTTATAGGACACTTGAGCAAGCATTACGAGCAGATGCTTGCTGACACTTGGGTTTAAGTCCCAAGATGTGAGATCATTTTCAGTCATACCTTTCTCTCCTTCCCTGACTCCCCCTTCTCTGCAGGATGTGTCCGATTTTTCAAATCTCAAATGTGACAGGGGAGAACATGGACCTGCTGAAGATGTTCCTCAACCTCCTTTCATCGAGGACCAACTTCAACAACGATGAGCCTGCTGAGTTCCAGATAGATGACACATACTCCGTACCGGTACGAAATAAAACTCACACTTAGCTTCACTATACGCACAGATGTTGGATTGGTTTTTCCTTTCAGCCCAGTCACTCTTTCCTCTTCTGGTGCCTCACTTTTCTTTTCAACACATGAAAGGGGTTACCAGCCGGGCCAACCTGACCAAACAGAAGAAGTCGACAGTGCTCTAATGTTAAAGTGAAGCCCTGAAGAGAGACAACAGCGGTTTGAGAGCCTGTGCAGTCGCAGGTTGCTACTGATATAAAAGCCAGTTTTTCTGTCAGCAGCAGCGTGTCATGTGGAAATGTCTCTGAGCGAAACACTGAACTGAATCTGTACTTTCGCTGTCAAATACCTGCATGTAAATGTGAGTGCAGAAACTGTCAGTGCTTTTCACAGCAAAGCAGAATATAAAAACAAGCACATTCTGTACACCCCCGCAACACCTTCCACAGTATTAAAAGCTTAAAGACTGTTGACAGAGTGGTGAAAATACTTATTACAGCTTTCAGAATAAGAAAGAAAATCGTCAGTGTGCAGGCATTACCTGCAGAGATTTATACACTGAATGCTTCACACTAATGGAGACTGATGAAGACTGCGTGAACTAATGTGGCCCATTGTTAATCTTCTCTTGGCAGGGCGTGGGCACAGTAGTTTCAGGGACTACGTTACGTGGAATGATTCGACTCAACGACACGCTGCTCCTAGGCCCAGACCCGCTGGGCACCTTCATCCCCATCGCCGTTAAATCCATCCACCGCAAGAGGATGCCTGTTAGGGAGGTTCGCGGTGGCCAGACTGCATCGTTTGCCCTCAAAAAGGTTTGTAGGAGAAAAGTTTGTCTGAATTAGTGCCACCAGAGAGCTTTTTAACGCTTTTATATAAAGACAACCTGACACAAAGTTAAGTTTTTAAAATCTTCTGAAACTTTCCTGATGTAACACACACTATCAGAATTAGTTTCCAAACTTTATAATCAGTTTTATAATGCATGCAAATCCCAGCATGTGGGTTTAGGTAATATTGTGTCGCTAATTCTGGTTTGGCTTCATCATTTTCCCCCCAACTTCATCTTTCATTTTTCTTCCTGCTCTTTTTGTTTATGTCTCAGATCAAGCGTTCGTCTATAAGGAAAGGCATGGTCATGGTTTCCCCAAAGTTGATGCCACAGGCCACCTGGGAGTTTGAGGCTGAGATTTTGGTGCTCCATCACCCCACCACGATATCCCCGAGATACCAGGCCATGGGTCAGTGGCAACACAGTCGAATCCCTTTAACTTTATGTAGCTTCTGTCTGATCCTTATTACATTATGGGTGCAGTTACACTTGGATTTTATGAGGTCTTGCTTTATCCAAACACAATACCTTCACCCTGAAACGTTCCTACCAAGAGTAACTGGGTCACACTCCTCTCTCCACCACACCAGTCCACTGTGGCAGCATCAGGCAGACAGCCACCATCCTGACCATGAACAAAGACTGCCTACGGACAGGGGACAAGGCCACAGTCCACTTCCGCTTCATTAAGACTCCCGAGTACCTGCACTGTGACCAGAAGCTGGTGTTCAGGGAGGGACGCACCAAAGCTGGGGCACCATCAAAAGTACTGGAGCTACACTAACGTCTGGTCTATTTCATTGTGTATGTTGTGTGGCTCTCTACACTCCTGAGTGAAGTCTCTGATTAATCGAGCGTTACTGACACTGGCTGTGCTTTTTTGTTTCAGTTCTCCAGTCAGTCGAACACCCAGGCGGCTTAAGCCCAACAGGCCAAGATGGCGAGCCATTTAAGAAGACTTCTAAAGATGCACAGCAGCCAATGAAGGAGGGCCGTGGATCAGCATTGCACGGCCGCCAAGTCCGAAACAGCAGCAAGCCACCAGTGAGTAAATCCATGCTCAACGTGTTACTTTATAAGCAGAGCCTGGCCTTAGCATATCACTATTTTTTAAGGAAAAAAAGGGCATTATTTCCAATCCCAAGAAGATTTTCTATTAGACAATATCACACATAATCAATAATTCTAACATGACTTATATTAAATCTTAAAAATAAAGAGAAAAATTAGATTGTAGCACTGCCTCCGTTATGCTGCAATAAACTGAAAACTGGTTTAAATGTTCCTGTCGCCATTTAAAAAGCTACCTCTTTTCCTGCTTGTGACTTTTTAAATTTGCCATCATTCATTCAATTGCTCTGTGCCTTCTCTCTCTCTCCTATCTCTCTCTCTCTTCTCTCTTCTCTCTCTCGGTCTCTCTTCTCTCTCTCTCTCTGTTGTGCTTTCAGCTCCGAATTATGTGATTTTCCTCCTCCCATTGTATCTTTCTTTCCCCTTCAAATCTGCTTTTTCAATTACCTTCTTTACCCTGCCCATAATTATCCTGCTTTCATTCCCCCGTACGCTTATTGTTTCCTTCATCATCCTTCTCATTACTCCTCATTTCCATCCGATACTCATCCTCCTCTTCTGCTTTCTTCCCTTCATGCTCTCAACTTAACACTTGCTTTCTGCTCCCATCTCTCTTGCTTCCCTCCCTCCTCCCTCCCTCCCTCCCTGTCTTGGCATGCTGCGTCAGACAGTGGCAGAGGAGGAGGCTCTATGTAAAGATGTCAACAAAGAAAACAAGGTAAAGAAGTTTCTGCAGACTGTGGGAGTCATGATGAGGTCCTGGTCTTCTTAAGCTTGGCTGTTGTTTTGTTGTTTGCTTCACTTTCTAAACTTCCTGAACTGATGTTTCCTGAGCTTGCATGCTCCTTTTCGGTGCAGTCTTATTTATATTCCTCATTCACAGTCACACCTGGAAGCTCCTCCCGTACAACTGCAGAGTGTAACTGCTGGCTGCTGAGCAGCTTCACTTTTTAGCAATTAAATGCTTAATTGCTAAAGCAGTGACTGAACTGGACCCCTGTGGGTTTTGATGTAGAAACAGTTGCGGTATTTACCTTTTAAAGTGTTATTTTTCTCCCTTTCCCCCTGATTTTATTACTTAAAGTATTTTAATGTTAGGTCTTGTAATTGTAACTAATTTATGGTTCTCCATGGTCATGGAAAATAATAATTAAAATTGTAACATGTTTTAGAAGGTTTGACTGAAAGTAACACAGTTAAAGAGCATTGTGTTAGGCTGCCATATGAATACAACTTGTAACATTGCAGGGTTTTCTTCAGTGTTTATAGTGGAGGTGGGCCACCTCATCTACTAATGTCAGATGAAATCATTGTATTAAATATTACCATAACTTTATTTAACATATTTATATAATGAGTACGAAATTGTAGGGCCTTGGCACCTCCACTATCTCCTGGGGGAAACCCTGAACTTTTGTGCTTGACCTTTTTCATTTTATTCCTTCCCCTGGGGAAAAAAGTCTTTACCCTCTTAACCTTTTAAAGCGTAAAGCACAAGTGAGAAATGCATTCCTGTTCCTCAGAAACCCTTCTTAACACATGTCCTGTTGTAGACCCTCTGGTTTTACCTGGTGGCTGGTCTTCTAACCTGACTCCATGTAACAGCTGGCTCACTGTGGTGTTCCCGTCTGTCTGCAGCTCAAGTCAGGAGGTGGAGGACGCAGGAGAGGTGGTCAGAGACATCGAGGGAAAGGCCTGAACGCTGCAACAATCTCTACAGCAGTGCCTGCAGGAGCAGCGGGCACGGCCTAAAAACACAACATCTCCTTTCTCCTCAGCTCTCCTCATCTCCTTAAGGGAAGGAAAGTGACTGCATGGCCCTCTGGTGGTAGCATACAAAGACTGACCTCCTAATATAAAATGATAATTGAACAGTTTTGAATCATAAGAGTGAGTTATTTTCCACATCAAGTCAATTTGAAGCTTTATTGGTGTAATAACTCATGGACTGCTGAAGATGGTGTTGAGTTTTTATTTAGTTTGGGGTTTTTTTCAGCAAATTTTTTCTGCAATTTCTAGATTTAATTACATTATATAACCCTTTCTATTTTAATACAAGTTTTGGGGGTGTTCATCATGTTTGTAGTTCATTAGAATGTATTGTATTGCATTAACTGTGTTTCCCAACCAGCAGAGGCATCTGTCACTTTCCCTTCTCTCCACAGTATACTTTTTTTCTGTTGCTCATCTTCTTGTCCTCATTCTACATCCTCTGTTCACTTCCACCTAACTTTGATTAATGCAACTTTTTTATGATGGCATCAGGGTTGGAGCCTCAGTCATTTGAGAAAGCAGACTGTGTTCAGTAGTTGAAAAATAGTATTTTTATCCTTTACTAAGCTCGTCGTCATTGATTCTGGCAGTTGGAAATCACAGCAGGAATCGATTGAACTGAAAGGGAAATGATGCCAACCCTATGTGTACTTATGTTTCTGTGACGAGCAGAGCTAAAAATGAAAGGAAAATGCAATGTCGGTTTACCCTGTCATTCAGTTGAATGGTGGCTGAAATTTTCCTGTTGGAATCACTTTCTAAATATTTGCTTTACCGGTGTAACAGTGCCGGGATTTGGTGAATTTTGTTGCTCATTGACAGGAAAGCTATTTTGGCCACTATATTGCACTATTTACCAGCCATCACCTGTCATGCACATCTCCTTGTGGATGAAGAGAAAAACAGTCTCATCCATTTAATCTCACATCGTGTAAATTTATTAATTGCTATAGAAAGGTCATTTTATCTTGGTTTTCCCCTTCTTTTTGAGTCAGGGTTGCGGTTTTAACAGATCCTGTTTGTGCAACCAGGAAAGACAGAAAAGATCTGAAATTCTTCTTTGTTCCCCAAAGTAATGTCACGTGTAAAAGTAGCTTCATGTCATGCGTTTACCTGGCATAAAAGTCTTTGTGAAGTAACCTAATTAAACTTAATTTGCTGGAAAATATTTCGAGCGAAGCAGGAGTAAGCACAACTTTCCTCCATTTTGATGCAGTCTGACCACCAAAAATCCAGAGGCTGATACTCTCATGCACAAAAACAGATATTTCTAAGCTCCAAGCGTTAAATACAAACCTTTTTTATATGACCAGAGAGAAAACGTTTTTCGGTATGTACTGCATGAATAATTTACAGATACTTTTCTATGATTCAGTTTTGACTCTAGAGATGTCAGCCAGCCAGATAAAACACGACAGAAACTGTCTCGTGTCTGAACACACTAGCCGATCGTGTAAGTTAAAGGACCAGTGTGTAAGATTTAGTGGCATCTAACAGTGAGGCTGCAGAGTGAAACCAACTGAATACCCCTCGCCTCACTCTTCCCTTCCAGCCGTGTAGGAGAAACTATGGTAGCAGTTCTGTACAAGAGGACCTGTCGATTAAAAACGGCTCATTCTAACGAAAACACAGCACTTTATTTTCAGGTGGTTATACACTAATGAAAACAGACCTGTGATTGTTATATTTCATTTCAGCCAAGAGATCCCCGTAAATCTTACACACCGGACCTTTAACGCATCTCATCTCAGATTGTCTTTAATAAGCTAACATAAACCACTGATCACATGAAACGACTGTTACTGTAGTTTCCCAGTTTGGAGTTTATATTGGGAAGGGAACTGAATAGCATTATTGGTTGTCGCAGTTTGAGTGGTGTTTCCCTTTCATGCATACATACCCCGATTCAATGCTGGTCAGTTTGGTCTGAGAGTCTTTTGGGCCACTGAATTACCCATTTTATGAAGATCACAGATATACTGAACTGCCAGAATATTTCTCCCTTGTTTACCTTTGACCTTTTCTCCTTTTAAGGACCTTACAAATTGTTTTTTTGAAGGGACACATTTTGTGTGTTTGTATGTACAAAAATTCAAAGTTGTGCAGAACTGAGGATAAAAAAAAGATGCCATTTAAATTAAGTGCTGCCAGTTTGTGTTGTAAATCCTTTTAAATAAAGATGTTATAGAAAACGGACATGTGGATAGTACTTTTTACATTTAAGGGATTCAGTTGATGCTGTTAGCCAGATGATTGCAAATCAACAGGATTGAGCTGTTGAAAGGAGGCTGTTAGGGAAATTTAGCTTTATTTTTTCACATTACATAATTGCTTTGGATGCTTATGTGCCATCATTAACTTGTTTATGCCGTTTGACCCCAGTCATTACATTCAAAATGTCCGAGGTCATTATACACTACTGAAAACATAGTCCTTTCCCAGTAGATGCTCCTAAATGTTACACAGATTGGACTTTTAATATTGTAAAAGCAGGCTGCAAAAGGCAAAATTATGGTGTCATTGTCACTACTTTTGGCGATGTGACCTCTAATGTCATCCCAGTCCTGTCTCATCCCAGAGTGTCTGTGTTCATCCAATATTCACACCAAAGTCAAACTGAGCAAGTCTAAAGTGACATAATCAACAGAGGATATTTATGGGTCAAACATTTATGTAAATGCAAAGGAAATGATAATGCTGGCATAACATCTGCTTTTCTCTACCCATGCAAAATGGGTAACTCCATCTACAGAGAGGCAGCTGTTTTCATCAGGAAAGCTCTGATAAACCGGCTGTAAACAGACGAACAAAGTTAGCAACAAGGAGGAAATACAAGTAATTTGTCCCGTGCTTGTTCATTTTCTTATTTGTAGATATTTTTAGTTTTTTCACTTAACA
>NW_023339729.1:27387014-27392600 GCF_004916995.1 Morone saxatilis | reverse complement strand
ATATATTACTCATAGTCTACATGTCCAGTTAGAGTTACAGTTCAGTACACCTGCAGATCAGCTCACATTCACCTCTAACAGCATACATGAGTCAGATGTCAGTCAGAAGACGCATTATCAGCATCTTGTTCAGAAGTTCAGCTGACTTCAACAACGTTCAGCACCAGAGCTAAGATCATCAGAGCAGAAACGAGTCGCTCTGCTCTGCGTCGTGCTGCCCTACGTTTCCATCAGTTAGTTTTATAGTTAGGATATTTGGAGACTCAGTTTGTAGTATTCTGCATGCAAGTCAACTCCATAAGAAGCCAAACTAAAAGTAAGTGAATATTAGACTTTCATTGTCAAGTGCCCACAAAAAATTAGGATATCCATGGCTTTTAAGAAAGGTTTAAACCATAGAGGTCAGGTTCTTCTTCATCCTGGAAGAAGCTAAAAGGAATCTTTATGATTTCTTAATTTGCTGAAATTACAAAGAATACATTGCTAAACCATATACCAATTGGTACTGAATGACTTTGGGACCAAAACAAGAAAATGTTGATTTATTCCCCACAACTGACAGATATATGTTAAGTAATCTGTTCTTATTGAAAATTGTGCCTCACATTGGCAGCGTTTTGGTTGACACTTGAGTGGATAATCACCAACAGAAAGTTAATGAATGAAATTAGAAATTGCTTTTACAGCAAAACCTTTTTTTTATGGCTTCGGGACACTTTGCTTGTCAGCCCACTATTGATGCAAAGAGCTTTCAATCCAATTTGTTCAATCGTTCAGAAAGAGTCAGCCTTCCACTCATAATTGTTTTCAAACACCCTCAGCCTTAATATGGTAGTCTGTAACAACTGATTGCTTTGGTAGAAGTCTCCCTCTGTGAACCTGTCAACTCATTTTCACAGGTGGTGTTCCCTCAGATGGTATAAAAATGGAAATAAGAACGGTCTTTGATGCAGAGCCTGGGATCAATGAATGACTCGATGAACGTGGGTGGGGGCATTTCAAGGTTGCACTTTAACAGTTTATAAAAGTATTTTTTTTATAAACGTGTCTCTGTTTATTCTCTTTCCCCCTTTGTGTATTCATCCTGGCTGATTTTTTAAACTCCTCTCCCCTGATAGACTCAAAAGCCATCAGCAGTTATTCACCAAGTGGTCCCTGTGATTGTATTGGCTTACGCACCATGCAGTGTGAGGGCCTCATCAGCAAGTCTGCAGGACTGAATAGGCCAGGTCGCTGTCAGAATATGCAAAGTCATTGTTTCATCTCAAGCATGATATGAAGGGACTTTATTATTTCCTTACTGGAGATTCTGAAAGAGTAAAAATGTATTCAGTGTGATGCCAAGATCAGACCGAGCAATCAGCAACTTTGGTGTCCAGAGTTAATCCATAGCTCTTTCCATTTCATTTTAATGCTTTTATTCAGCGTGACAAACAAAGAGTGCAATGGAAGAATGACACTGAATTGTCTGTAACAAATATTACAAGACAAATTGGAAACTGAAATACTGTTGAAACAATAGTTATATGTAACATACATTATTTCATCTTTACTTTGGATACAATAATCCTGCTCATGATGGATGTTTTCAATTAATTGTAGATGTTTTAGGTTTTCTATTTAACAAGAATGAGTGGAGATTAATGCTTACTTGATGTGCTTGCCCGGTTCTTATTTCCCTTTTTGCCTTCAACATTTCAGTTTTTTTTAGCTTGCTGCTTAATAAACCACCATAGTATCCGATAAATCATTTTGTCTTAAATTGTAGAGAGATCAGTCAGCAAGCGTTTAATTAAATTTGTCTGCGTGATCTGGAAGTGCAGGTTGACACTTCCAGGGCATGTTTTTCCACACATTTCTACTTTCAAAATGACAAGGGAAACATTCTTTAATTCAGACACTAATTCATTTAGGTTCCAACAAGTGCAGGTGAACTGTTAATTGGAACGATTGTTGTCCAATGTGATCCATACCATGTCTCTCAGTTTAGTATCGTTTACCCTCCGCCTGATTGCGTCTTGTCGATGTGTGTGTGTTTGTGTGCATTCAGGTATCTGAACCTATCCATTCTCACCCACACTCCATATGCTAGCTCAATACAATGGATTTCTGCCCAATGTTTGGGCCGAGGCATTGTTTGTTTATCTCTGACTTCAACATGGTGGAAGGCTGGAGGCTTCTGGCTGGCTGAAAACAAAGTAAAGTTCATACCATTATTCATAAAAAAAACAAAAAACAAACAAACAAAAAACAATTAGTTGGTTGGACAGCATAGCCTGCAGAGAGGAGATGGTAAATAAATAGCATTTACCCATTGCCAGAAGATGAACTGCAATTTTTCAATGTTTCCGGCATCTAATTGTTTTATAAAAACAGTCCCCCTTTCCAGCCGTAGCATAACAACTAACAACTCTACCAACATTCATATCTGCACTTTTTCATGATTGGGCCCAAAGTTTCTGATATAAGTTTGGAAAAACATGAAGTTTGGTTCATTTTGGCTGAAGTTGAACCTGAAAGACCCATGTTGCACTGGTACACATATGTTTACAGGTACATATCAACAGAAGCATATTCTTAACTATCCTCACCACTACCTGTAAACCACAATGAGTAGGATCTACTTGCAGCAAGAAAACAAGCTTTTGATGCACGAAACCCAAAATTCAAGTGAAAAAAAATCTTTAATCAACCCCCTTTTTGGGTGGTTATGATTAGTTTAAGTGAAATTTTGCTTCGTTGTTCATATAGAACAGATGGAAGCATGTGACTAGTTGCAAGAGCCATGAGATACACATGTGGATTCGGATTTGCCCTTGTTTTTAAAGTCTTTCCTTTTTCTTTCTAGATGTCTGAATCACATATTATCATTATCTTCCCTTTCATTTTCTTTCTTCAAGAACAAAGCAAAATCTCAGGTGTGGAATACCCTTGTTATAAAATGTATCCATTACTGTAAAACAAAAAATATTATTTATTACAGTAATATCTGACTCATAGGTAGGCTGTAAAAATGCTCAAGCCCCTGTGGTCAACACTTCTAAACGGAATAAACACTGATGCTGTCTCTTGGAAAACAGATACCAGCACTTTGGGATTGCACTGCAATATGCAATCATCATCATCAAATGAACCAGCAGTTGGCAACATAAATGAGATTTACTGTATAAACTCCAGTGGCTGCTGATACAGTCACTGTGTTGTGAGGCATCCATCAAAGAAAAGCCATCTGTGTGTGTCGATAATGACTCACTTGTTTGAAGCAGAATCAATTTTAGCATCTCTGTTTTTTGCGAACTCTGAGTTGAATATAGTTTTGTGTTTTGGCTTCAGGAACTTGATGTTGCATAAGATTAAACTTAAAAAATGACTAGACATTGTTTCATTGATTTTCTGAACTTGTTTATCATGTAAGAAGGCAATAGAGGGAATTGCAATAACCTCAAGACAAGAGCTTAACGTACATGAGGTGAAGCCTGCACGCTACTTCAGGCAGTCGACTCGAGTCTGGTGCTACAACATTCTATATCCAACGCACTATGTTGGTTTACTTAAGCACTGGGGTCTGTATCTATTCAGATCTTTTACTTAAGCATGTCAACACAACCACTTCAATATACACTATCACATGTAAAGATTCTTCATTCACAATCCAATAAAAGTACAGAGGTGTTATCAGCTAAATGTACTGAAGTATCAAAACTACTTTTTCCACAGAAAAAAGTGATATTACCGGTATGTAACACATCAACACATAAGTAGCATTTCACTATTGTAGCTGGTCAAGGTAAAGCTAGTTTGAACTACTTTACATAAAGGTAGTTAGGTAGTACCATAAAACAGCTGTGTTCCATTGGCTAGAGTTTTGGGTGTAAAGCGTGCGTAAACTAATGTGTGTCTCACTACCTATACAGCCTGTACCTTTGCCACTTTATAACAACACAAATCAGTACATACCTAGGCCAATAATAACTGCTTCCCACTACATAATGACTAAGAAAATAAAGTGGAATCTCCATAACAGTCTAACCCTGCATGTAAACAGTTTTATATGTGTTACATTTTTAAACAATGCCGTGTCATACAAAGATGTTTGAATCATAAAAAAAGACACTGAACTTTAATAAAGATACTGTGGAATGGCATGCAGAGTTAGTAGTTAATAACAAGAACTTCATCGTCACTGAATAAGGACAGAAAGTAGGAGTGACACTTTGTGACTGATCTAGTCACCGTTAAATGTCAGCAATTGTGGCAAGTTAATGGGAAATAAAGCCCATTAAATTGCTCTTAGCGCATGACTTAAAAAGCTTTTCATTTTATTTTGACACAAGCATGTTCTGGAAAAGAGAGGCCAACTCCTTTAATTAGTGTAGGCAGTGTGTATTTGTGCTCAACTGGTGGCTTTTTGTACAAGAATGAATCCAATCAGTTATAAACCAACTGGCACCGTTCAGTGCCAGCCTGAATACTCATCATTTTGAATTAATTTTTGTAAGTTTCCACATTCCATATGGCAAAACTACTCCTTCTAGTTTGTATTTTTGCAAAAATTAAATAAAAAAAATACTTTTTATACAGACTTTTTTCAGAAAGGTTATGTCCCAATATTGCACGTATACTGTATGATTTTAAAAAGACCCTCAATTGATAACATGTATGTTACTTTACGAGTTTCAATGTGCAGCCTGTTTCTTGCACTTTTTTGGGAACCTGCATCTGGTGGCTATTAAATGAGCTAGAGGCACATCCAAACTGTAATGAGTAATGACTGGGAAAATCCATCAATTATATAATTACCCCTCTAAACTGTGCCGCAATGAGGATTTTGTTTTATTAAGTGAATATAAAGTCTTAGAGAGTTTACATTGATTGGTGTCTCATTGTATTAGCAGTGGTTATTGCTGCTGCTTGTAGTGCCTCAAAGACCAAATCCTGTTGCCCAAATTTGTATTCTCTGGTTCGAAGATATGACATAATACCAGACAATGAGATGTCACACATCATATCTTCCCTTCTATTACATCATATTCCGTCAAACCCATATTGGGGACACAAATTTCTCTTTTTGTGCATGTTGCAAGACATGCTAGTTGTATTATTTTAAAGGACCAGTGTGGATTTAGTGACATCTAGCAGTGAAGATGCAGATTTCAACCAACTTTAACCAAGCATATAGGGGATACTAAGGTGGCCACGCATCTTGCAAAATATGCAAAAGGCCCTATTCAGAGCGAGTTCTTTGTTTTGTCCTTTCTGGGCTACTGTAGCAAAATGGCAGTTCAACATGGTGCACTCTTTAGAAGAGGACCAGCTCCCTATGTCAATAATAACGTCTCATTCTAACGAAAACACAACTGTTCTTATTTTCAGGTGATATTAATGTTACATCCTATTTTAGCCAATATATCGACCTATATCTTACACACCGGACCTTTAATGTAAGTCATCTGAGATTGTCTCCAATAAGCTAACATAAACCACTGATCACATCAAACCTCTCCCTCTGCAGATAAAAAAGGCTCACGAGGTCATTATACACTACTGAAAACATATTCCTTTCCCAATAGATGCTCCTAAATGTTA
>NW_023339729.1:27379066-27386914 GCF_004916995.1 Morone saxatilis | reverse complement strand
TTGAGAGGGTTGATTTAGTGCCAACATGTTTTTCTTTTTTTACTCTTTTACTACCATGTCTTCTTGAATTTTTATTAATTTATTTTAATGCTTGTTTTCATGCTATCTGCTTTCATTTTCCATAGTTTCATGAGCATCTTTTATGTGATTCAACCTAAAAGCAACTGTCATCTAGAGAAACATGTGCTGTGGCTGGTCTAGTGTCTTCAGATTCAGTCTTAATTCCTTAGGTTTGCATTATTTAACCTACAACGTGTATACATGTAACCTTATTATGCAATCATATACCCACAGATGTTTTAGAGAAAGCATTTGTTTTCTGTCCCCTGTGGTAATCCAGGGGTACGAACAATCACTCACATTGACAGAATCACTCAGCTTGGTATTGATCAGCATTGTGTGCTCTGGGCCATCATAATGTAAGACATAGCTCGAGGGATCTCAACTTACGCTGTTGTCGTGTCCACCATTCTTCATGTTGATAAAGAATTTCACTTCTCTCTTACACATAAATCACAGGTAAAGTCTTTTAGGATTGTTTGTGATGAAGGACCACAGTAAATGTGCTTAAGCATGCAGGCACAGATTTTTGGTACCTGGTTGTTTGTCACTTCAAGTAATTAACAGCTATCTAATTTTTATTTAAACACTACTAATGTCCTGTAGAGTAAATCTACAGAAATAAATCACAAAATAGGGCCGCTTACTAACAGTACATGAGGTAAAAGATTAAAACTTAATCAAATGCTGTAAATCTCTTCACCTTTTACCAGCCACAAATGTCAGTATAAGGATAATATATGACCACTGCACTGATCTTGAAAGTCAGTGAAAAGCCTGAAACGTACATAAATGAAGCATGCATGGTGTGCTTGTGATACTAATATAAACATATATTTTTTTTCAATCTTATATCCATTTTCAGGCACGGTAAAATACACAATCCTTATTGATAAAGTATCCAATCTTTGCTTACTTGGAGGCACCCAGCTACCGAGATAATGCTCATTTACGCTGCTTTCATGCCATGTTGGCAGAACAGGAAGAATGGGAAAACATCCAGCTGTTACAACCTTAATGTCGACATAATATTCCAAGGGGGTTAAACGGACTGCTATAGTCCTGCACAGCAAATAAAAGGAAATGCAGCCAAAATGAGCTATTTTCATTGTGGTATATAGTTGTAGCAGTTTGCTAATAGCCATTTTGAGTTTGTCGACTTTTCTATAGATATTTTCTGCAAATGAGAGGTATGTTTCCCCAAGCTAGATAACTTGAATTTATGACAAGCATGATTTTCTTTAATTAGTAGTGTCAGAAGGCATATAAGCACAGAGTAAGCTAGCTCCTGTGTTACCCCTTGTCTTTTACTTGACTCCATCAATCGAGGTTTGATTCAGCCAATGCAACGATTTCTGGCTCCTGAACTGAACTGCTTACAATAATGTTTGTATGACAAATACAACAATCTGTCGGAGAAGAGCAACAGCAATGGAAGTGGAGCAAGCCAACTTTGGTATATACTGTACGGAGAGGAAGAACAAACAGACTGACAGACAGATGGAGAGAAACAGGCTGGCAGCAAAACAGGCAGAAGGAATAGTGTATTGATTCAAAACATGGGTGTGCGAGGAGAGGGAATGAGATGGAGACGAGTTAAAAAAAGAGAACTTTGGAGAACATTGTGGCTGTAAAAAAAGATGAGAAAAATTATTTAAAGGAAGGACATTTCCACAACGCTTTCAGCAAGGGGATTAATTCCGTTCCATTACATGTTTGCATGGATGCACGGTTAATGAATGGAGGCTAATTCAGGGGTCAACTTTAGAACTAAAACAAGCATTATTCTTACATGGAAGAAGACATTGGTGACAGAATATCTCCAGATTGTAGCAAAGTTTGAATATATTTATTATTTTTTGTATTATATATTTTGAAAGCAGAAGTATTCATTGGTTGTAATTTTTATTATTTTTATGTGTCTTACAACAGCTATGTAGCCTAGTTTCTAGGTTCAGGGAAACAGATGCACATTTGGCGGACTGTGCAATGTGGAAGCGGACCAGAAAGAGAGAAAGTTTGTGTGAGCAACCTCTTTTGGAATGAATGGGCGCCATCCTGGAGTCTAATAATCATGATATTATAGGCTGACTTTCTGGTTCAACTTTGACCTGTTCTGAAGGTTTTCCTCTTTCTGTTGCTCATAGTAACAGTATAATACGTTATTGAAGGTACACTGATGTTTTTGTACTTCACTTAATTGTTAAACTGATTTTATGCATGCTGACTAACTTTCTCATTTTACTCTCCAAAATCAAATAAAAAGAAAAAGGCAGAATTTCCGTGCCCTGAGTTTATTACAGATACAACGTTTCATGGACCTTTGTCAGGCATCCTCCCTTGAAAATCAATTAAATCCCATCTTGTAATTCTAGGCATCAGTGACAATACAAAGACCTCCCTCCTTTGTTCTTGAAAAAGAAAAACCTTTTTCAAATGTCTTTTATGTCAGATAATAGCGATAAGAAGTTGGGGATTATGTTTTTCAATCTCTGAAGAACATTTCCTTTAATGTTAAGCCGATGCGTCGGATCAGTCAATAAAGTTAAATTTGCTGATTTGTGAGTATGGGCAATGAAAGGGATGAAGGCTGGTGAAATGAGCTGCTCAACACAAAAAGCCAGTCGGAGTCACATTCACACCTTCAAGGACAGAAACTTGGTTCTTTAACTTTAAAGGATTTCACAAGCATTTATTCACTTAAGCTCTCTACACTTTAAGGAGATTTATTGTGAAATGGAGTCACCCAGAATTAGAAAGCTGCTAACCTGAGATGAATTTCATTAGTTTGGATTTTAGTCATTGGCCCATTATAGTCCAAATCCTGTTTTAGCAGCTTTTCCACCCTGAGATGAAGGGGAAATTTTAAGTTTTAGCACAAAACATCAAGGAATAAATTTAACCCAACCTTCCATGCCCAGGAGGTTCAAGGAAGCAGACTCTTCCTTTTTCCCCTACAGTACAGAATGGAGCTTTACAAGTTTACTGAAAGTTAAATGAGGAAGACTACTAAATGACAGATCAAATCGTATTAATAACTTGTCTCCTCTTAATCAGTCTGTACTGCTTGAAATTATATTCCTAAGTACAGTACGTGTGATGATTTGCCTTTATTTTTATAACCTTTTCTGTAAGACGCTTTGCATCCTCCTTGTTTTAAAAGCCTGAATGACATGGCTTGTCGGACTTTCAATAATTCATGCTGCTCAGATCTCTTGACTTGACAAGTTGACAGCTAAGACAGACATCTTTGTCACTGTGCTTAAGACCCCTGGGCTGGGTTTATGTCTGCTATATATCAAAGTATAGATGTATGGCCAGCTTTTCAAAATGCCAGTCTTCAATCTAGATATTGATGGGTTAACTATCTGATTATTTGCAGAATCTTAAAAAGAAGAAGAAATGTTCTTTCACTGGAGCTACACGGTTTCTTCATTTGCAACCTTTTAAAACTCCAAGATTTCCAATTGAGGTTCAGACATTTCGAATTAGGCAAAGAGATTCAGGATTAATTAGGCAGGAGCTCCAGTAGTAAACAAGATGAGATAAAATCATGGAATGATTCAGAATTGGTAGAGCACGAGATACCCTCTTAATAAATAAAGATGAATATATTTTCTTCCATTTCAACACTCTTGGCTGCCAAACAGTGTAACTGGAGTGTATCTAGTATATTCTCCTAATGCAAGACTTGATAGACTTAATGTGGCCTCAAACTTCTTTTCTCTTGTTATTTTCTCTTAATTATAAAGAACAGTTTTAAGCTCACATTTGTGATCACTTGACCATGTGTGTAAAACTAAACTGTCTGCTGCTGAGTATGTTTATTCTTGTGTCATTCAGGTCTCAGTTGCCCAGCAGGTGTCATTGTTGTGTAAGGAGATTCAAGCACAGCTGCATGAGAAAGCAGCCAGTCAGGGGCCATGGTCTTTGCCAGCATGAAGGAACCAGTCTGGCACGCTTCCATGGAATAGTATTATCTCCAGGAAAGCTGATACTGTAAAGCCAGCTATTGAATATAGAATTTTGTAAATGTGTGTGTGTGTGTGTGTGTGTGTGTGAGTGTGCTGTTCCAGAGTAGTAGGCAGAGGAGGAGAAACAGGCACAGATAAAGGAGAAAGGAAGAGAGAAAGGGAAGTTGTCTGTTGTATTTATGGTGTTTCATTAGGTGAGGGCGGCTCCCACTTTTGGCCACATTTCTCACTGATTCAGCTGTTATTGTCTCTGCCGGCTGCTCACACACACACACACACACACACACACCCACCCTCTCTCTTTCTTTCTCTCTCTCTGCCTTGTATTTCTGCTTCAGCCTGCTGTCTGCCTCCTCTCGTCCAGCTCTAGGGGAGAATCCAGAGACGGAGAGGGCCAAGGGGAGCTGGACACACCAGCCAAGATGTGACTCTGAATCTGGCTGTACGCCCAAGCCAACGTCTGAATCTTTTACTTTCTATCTCGTGTGTTCCTGCATCTGTCAACTTGTTTGTCTCTTTCGTCTCTCAGATGTCAGAGCTCTGTATTTGCTTTTCCAAGATTTCATTTTCAGCTCTCTTCCAGGACCACTGCACATTTCCTTCAACGTCTACTGAATCAACTGATTTTTAAAATCATAAATAAAAAATAATAATATAGCAATAATCATAGTCAAGATACAGAATTATCAACTCAACTCCAATTTGTAAGAGAAAAAGTTATTTTTTATCTATGGTGGCTCTGAAGGTGTTTCCCTCAAGGTTAATTATAATAATTTTGGTAATGGTAAATGGACTGTACTTATATAGCACCTTTCTAGTCTTCCAATCACTCAAAGCGCTGTACACTACATTCACCCATTCACACACATTTGGGGGATTTGACACTTCGACATGCAGTGGGATCGAATCCAGGGATTGAACCACCAACCTTCTTATAAGTTGACAACCCGCTCTACCTCCGAAACCCCAGCTGCCCCTCACTGTCTATTATTAGCCATTGTCAGATTGAACTAAAATGTGCCCAGTACTTTGGTTTGTAACCAAATACCTGCACAACGAATGCCAATCCCATCAGCCTCAGTGATAGTTTTAGTGCTAATTAACAAATATTAGCATGCTAATACAGTAAATTAGAATGCTTACACAACAAATTAAGATGGTGAACATGGTAAACACTGTTACGCATCAGCATGTTAGCACTGTGAATTATAAACATGTTGGCATTCTGACATTAGCATTTAGCTTAAGTACAGCCTCACAGAGCCGCTGACTGACTGATTGGGGTTAGACTTGTTTAAATGCATCAGGTGGTTTTCTTTACACCCACAGAGTGAGATCCACCTTTTTCCCCTGCTCCTTTTGGCCAAGATGTGGACACACAAATTCCTGCAGTAAGTGAATCTGCATCAAGTACAAGTGGGAATCCTTCTCTTGGCAGAAATGTATACTTCTTTCAAGTAAAAAAAAGACAGAGACTTAATGACTTGAAAAGATGAACATTTTATGTATGCAGTGGCAGCTGTAGAAGTTTGCCTTTGTATTAAAGTTCCGTTAACATTATTGATGTGTTCTCAGTTTATAATTGAGACATTTTCTTGCAGTCAGAATATGTTAAATCCTCATGTCTTTGACTCAGCTCCAACAACTAATTACAGACCACAACCTTCTGCCTTTGAGAGTTCCTCAGAGCTCGGTATGCTTTAAGCCCAAAAGATCAATTAGAGCAGTTATAGCACCACAATATAAGCACAACAAACACACGGATGGTTTGCTCTCCCGTACTTTGACATGTCCTTGAGCAAGATACTTAACACTTCTTATTTGTCTAAGTATTATCTGATACTTCATTAAAATGCTGCAAGAAGTTGCTGTAAAAGAGGGAGTTTGCTCAGGATGATCACTGAATAACCTATATCAAATGTGTGTATCGAATATAATGGATGCAGCTGAGTAGCTAGCTAGCTATATGGTGACATCCCCATTATTAATAGAACCTATAAAAGCTGTGAATGATGTTATGAGCCAGTGGAAACAGCTAGCAATGTGCACACCATCAACCGCTTTGAATCACTGAACAAATTGGAGAGATGGGCAGTAAAACCCATGGCCTTGGACTCAGCCCTAATACATAGGGCGCCAGCTCTACCAGGTGAGCTACCAGGGCGCCCCAAATCGCCATGGTTCTACTGTAGCTCAGAAAGGACAAACCAAACAATGGCTCTAGATAGGGACATTTGTGTTTTTCTGCCGCCACCGTAGTTTCTCCTTTGAACTTGAAAAGGGAGGGTGACGCGAATGAGAATTGGGTACTGCTAGATGCCACTGAATCATACACACCTTTAAAATGAATTTGCAATTTGTTTAACTCGTTCACTTGTTTTCCTAACTATATGTAGACAATTATACAAAGGGGAAATGGTATGATTTTAATTGTCCTTTTTTCTGCTACAAACCAATCATTGTCATCCTAATTATCATGTCCTCCTTGTCTTCATCCATAACCATCTCCCCATAGATAGATAGATAGATAGATAGATACTTTTTTATCCCGAGGGAAATTCCCGACTTAATTCTGCCTCCATACCCCTTGTCAGTTTTTGCCACCCTTCTTTCTCTCTCTCCATTCTGAACTAATTTATTTTTTTGCTAACAAACCCAAAACTGTAACAGAGAACTTTGTAAAAGTTTTTTAAAATATAAATCATGCATAGTCCCAAATTTTATATCTCTACACATTCTCTATTTCATTCCACAGCTCTGTTTCATTCATTTGTGTCGCAGAGATAGTGCACAATAATCTGTATCACTGCAAATACCAATATTAGCCAATGCAAATATTTTAAAGTAATCTACTGAGGCACAGCACAGTTAATAATTCAGTTGGTTTCTCTTAGATGAAAATGTGGGTGGAGAAGCAGCAGGCTCACATACGGAGCTCCTGCTGTGTGTCCCCACCACACAGAGCTAATGGGGGTAGTGCAACAAACTCTCACTAATGCCCCCATGATGGTGCCAGGAGTCTGTGGAGGGCTGGCAGTGGGTGTTTGTCAGTGTTTTAGTAAGTGTGCCTTTGCCCCAGAGTCTCTGGACAAGGACTTACAAGTCTCTAATGGGAAACATTTTGGATATGGTAATGGAGTTCTGATCACCATGCTTCTTCAGTCCAGCTTCTCTGGTAAGATTAGATCCAGAAGCAAGCAGCATGTTGACACCCACAATATCATCTGCCTGCTACTTTCAGGAGGCATTCACCGGTGTCCTAGGCCAAACATATCACGCATGAAATACGGGATCGATGTCGACCCAGGCACTACCATATATCTGTGGGAAGGTGGTGATGGCTACACTAAAACGTGATTTCTGTGATAAATTTGTTCCTATTAAATATTGAAACATCACGTCAAAGACTATTGATCTAGCCATGAGGAGTGACTCTGACATTCTCCAATGTGCAATGAAAACTGCCGGGAGGAAATGTGAATGTGTTTGATCCTTGTAGCCCAGAGGAGACAACATGATGCTCAAAGGTCAATTGGCTTGACATGCGGATATATTTATTTATGTATATATATATACATCGATATATACGCCATAACGTTATGACATCCTGGGCCCCCTGGTGGTCAGAATGTTATGCAGCCCCATATACAACAAACTATGATGCATTGTGTGTTCTAACACCTTTTTATCAGAACCAGCATTACCTTTTTCAGCAATTTGAGCTACAGTAGCTTGTCTGTTGGATCCTATGTCTCCAGTTCACCACTTTTCCTTCCTTGGACCACTTTTGATAGGTACTGACCACTGCAGACTG
>NW_023339729.1:27369369-27378976 GCF_004916995.1 Morone saxatilis | reverse complement strand
TCAAATTCTCATGCTGCCCATTTTCCCTGCTGATAACACATCAACTTGAGGAAACATTTTTCACTTACTGCCACCCACTGACAGGTGCCATGATAACGAGATAATCAGTGTTATTCACTTCACCAGTCAGTGGTCGTAATGGCTGATCGGTGTATCTATATATGTATATGTATAGAGATGCTGCATCACTAATATATGGAAATAATGAAAGTGAGATTCAGAATACTCTCAATGAGAAACTTCTCATGCCATTTATAGATACTGGCATTTTGATTATGCCTATTCTCCTTGGTATAGTGGTTTGACAAGAGCAAACTGCAGGTTGCAAAATAATATTATTCAGTATTTATTAAATGCATCCCCTTGAACTCATGTTGGTAGTGATGAATTATTAATGGCTATGCTCTTCAATACCTTTGTTCACAGACAACGATGGTACATACTCAGCATAGCTATAATACCAGGGCCAGTGTGTGGTCATGTAAAGTGTAAAGGGTAAAGATGTTGCCAGAAGCTCCACTTTGTCTTACAGTGGTGCCATGTTGTGCACAGCCTCCCTTTAACCAACCAGTAAAACAACTAGGGCTTATAGAAATCAGGTCAATACTTTTTTATGGAATAGGGTCACAGATTTGACATTTTCAATGATATTTTTCTTCAGGCATCAAATATAGTATTTTGTGCTCCTTTTTTATTTGTGGCGATTTAATTTTGGATGCTAGTATTTTATTGTGTAGTTTTATGTTGTATGTTTTCTGTTTTTGCCTCTTAACATCTTGGGACCATGTTGGAAATAAGTGTTTTAACTTTAACATGTTATACATAACATGTAATGTCTGTAATGTCTTATGTCTGGATCATATCATATGTTCAAAATGCATCTGAGAGTCTTCATTCTGACCTCTTTTTCCTTGAGGTGGTGTAGACCTGATGTTTCTAATTGGAGGGGGCAGCAAAGGCTGCACAAAGTCTCATTAGCTCAATTATGATCTGGACTCTGTAGATATGTTAGCTTAAATTAAATCCTGTGGCTTGTATTGTGAGTATCATATCTGATTTTCTCTGCATTGAATGACATTAGGTAACTATTGCATCATGATTTAATGATCTAATTCTGCTGCTCATAACAGTTTTGCTGAACATGGAGGAGAATTAAATAACCTGTATGGGCTGGATTGGTGTTGAAAATATGCGTGGTTTCAGTCCAGCCGACATCATATTAGTGTATATTCACACTCTCCTCCTTGCAGGACTTACCACTGCCCAAAGGACAACAGGAAAACAGGAAACTGTACGTGGTGTCTCCTTTTTAAACACAATGGCTGCATGTTGCTGTTGTAGGCTACACCAACATTCCTTCTTTCTTCTTTGCTCTTTTTGTCTCTAAAAATACTTTGGCTATCGGGTTGCCAGTGTGAGTTTTTTGAAGAGTAAGTGATTGGCTGACGGGTATCCTAAACCAACGTATAATCATCAACAGCAGCACGATGACAGATCCCAGTGTTTAAATTTGATGAGACAAGCAAATTTGTGCAATTTGATATGTGTAATATGTAGAGGGAAAGAAAAAGAAAAAAATACAACATAATTGTAGGTGTCACTGTTCACCCAATTTAATATAATTAATATTGGCAAAATTGAATACTTAAAAACAAAATCCAAACAAACAGAAAGCCAAATACTTAAAAGGAGAGAAGAACGGAAGCAGGACTTAGTTAATTGTCACTCCTTTCATTGATCTGTTTTGATCTCTGCCTTAAGGTAAATGTCATTGCAGGACAGAGGACCAGACCTCTGCAGTGTCAGAAGAGACCTCATTACAGGTCTGTCTGTGTGTGCGTGTGTGTGTGTGGGTGGATAGCTTGTAGGTATTCAGTGTCATCCAAAGGACAACTGTCGTTTATAACCAACAGATTACAGAACTGCAGTGCACAGTAAGTTTGCCAAGAACTGCAGTTTATACTGGATCTGAGCACTGAAATAACATTTGGCCTTTCTGAAGGTCATCATAACAACTTATTTAAGAAATATTTGAGAAGAAACTCTACTGTCAGCACTTGAAGATGATACATTACGAACTGATTGAGGTGAAAAACAACCTCAATCTTGCAGAACCACGATGCAGATTTATTGTGTCTTGGGTGTGGTTATGGTCTGATAAAAGCTGTAAGTAAGGGGTGAATAATTTAGTAGTCATGAATAGTTTTAATCAAATTATATTTTGTTGAATTTAACGTAGCATTTTAAGTCTAATTCGATCACAATATTTCCTCTCATTTGCAGCTATTTGATGTTTAATCAATCAACGAACCGCTTCATAAATCACTTGACTGACTAAACTGCTATGTAAGATCAGCACAAGAGGTATTATATAGGTATTGTATCAGTGTAAATATGAATGAGTGGATAAAAGCCATGAATAAATTGCACACACATTCTTTTCTGTGACGTGCAGAAACCGCTGACTGGGAAAAGCTCTTCAGGAGTCATTAATAATCACACTAATACACACAGTCAACTCTGCTGACAGTAGTAAATGCTTGCTGCAGTTTGTCTCTGGCTGATTTTAGATTAATAAATAAACTCATTTGGGGGCAAGATCCCTTCCCAAAGATTTTTTTAACTACTACTAACTATACGATGAATAAGACATGAGCTGTTTGAAACCCAGAAGTCTTGCTTCACAGCCTGTTAGAAAAGGTTTCACACCTTCAAGACACGATGAGTCAGGTTTGTTTGTGTAACTGGATGAGAGGGACTGTAACCTGGAGGGTAAGGAAAGCCAGTGTGTGAAAGGCACTAGTTTCTAGGATCACATGGATGGACTATAGGTCAAACACTGCCAAACACTTTCAACATGTGATGGGAGCATATTTACTGTGACTTACTGATGTGTGTAACTGTGCATGACTTAACGTCACATAACTGCAACTCAAAAGTCTATTTTCACACTACAAAGTCTATATTTATTTAAACTTAAGTGTAACTTCATTTACATGAGGCAGGTGTAGAATGGGCTTTTGGGCCCCTGGCTCTGTACCCGGCAGGCCCAATTGGTTATCCATTTGTGTTGAGCCTAGTAATCCAAGCCTGCTTTCCCTGTATATTTTCAAGCAACATGATTTGTATTTGGGTTTGAATTTTAGCTTATTTTACAGTACATTCATGTCCTACTGATGTATCTTTTGGAGATAAATAACTTCTTGATACATGTTAGATTTCAGTATTCTTTAGCTCCATCTATAAAAAAAGTTAGATATCACCATTGTTCAGATTATTCCCAAAGTGTGTGCAGAGGGGGTGTCAGCAATGTGCATATATATGATTTCAATGTTACTAAACCTTATCATTTTCAGAATACCATACAAAAACCTTAAATACTGAAAAACATCAAACAGTATTGCGTTAATCTATTGAACATTTTATATATATTAAACTATGCTTTGTATGTTGGCAACCGGCGCAACTTACAGGAGTATCACCATGTTCGGGCTTTAATGTTATTACCAAAGTGAGATGTTTCTGGCTTGTTGTCCAACAACACATCACTAGTATGATAATGAGTTTGATATTTTGGATTCAAGAGATTGGCAGATCCACTCTGTCCCCACTGACCTTGAGGTGTCCTTGAGCAAAGCACTGAACCCTCATCAACTCCAGTGATGTTGCCCACTGGGAAAACATTATATGAATGAAAATCGTTGCTAGCAAGAAGTATCCATGCACATTTATGTTTGCAGTTTATTTTATTTTCTATCATTTTTCTCATCTGCTGTGTTTATCAGCCAGGAGCAAGTGTCAGAGGATGGAGAGGAGGCCCTAGGATACTGCCTTCTGCCTGGACTACAAGTGCTGCCCGGGGGCCTGGTGATCTCTCAGGCCCTGTGGGCAACGAGATGGGAGAGGCAGGTGGTAGCCGGCCAGGCCAGCTACCTGCGACCTGCCTTGGCAAAGCAATTCGCTAGGTGTGCTTCAGCGATGCCTTGGGGGGTCTGATGCCATAACGCAGCGGAGGCACTGCATCATCTCCAGCCTTCACATTTTATCAGTCAGGATGAGGAACGTGTTTACATTTTATACCAGAGCTGTTTTGGTTGCGTTTAGTTAGCACTAGTGACGAGTGTGTGTTCTTCTTTATTTGGTGTAAAATGACCCTAAAGTTTGCCTCTGGGTTTAATAAAATATATATAATCTTGTTTCTTTTTGCTTTTTCTTTTTATCTCATACTTTCTCCTCTGCCAGCTGCTTTTGGCCTCAACTTGTGCTTTTGAGTGAAGTATGTCACAAAATATGAAATTGTGTATAGACATTCAATATAATTACTCTGCTGATCAATATTAATATTTGAATACCTGCTACACTAACTATTCCCATCAACCTCAGCCGTAAATTGTGTTTAGTGCTGATTAGCAAATGTTGGCATGTTAAAAGGCTAAACTAGTACAGCCTCATAGAGCTGCTAGCATGGCTGTAGATCCATAATCTTGTAAGAGAAACCCCGCATTACAAACTGCTGTGAACTTATTATGAAAGACGCTACTGAGTTGCATTATGGGAAGTATAAGTTTCAGGGTTTTTGGAGCCTGACACATACCGGAGACTTAAAGGATTTCACAGCCTCTGTTGCATCAATTTTAAATCTTTCGCAAATTCCTCAACTTTATGGAATTAAATGAAATAGTTAGGCTACTCTTTGGTAGTCTTAATAAGGATTTATCCTAATTAAATGTTCAATTTAAACAACAGTGGACACAAATGATCTGAAGTCATTGAGAACGGCTCATCAAAATGAGACAAATGCAGGTTCAACATCGAACTAAAGAGGCTCAGATTAGGACTAGTAGCACATTTCACTGCCTTACTGCCTTTAAAAAAAACCTACCTCCAAAAGCTGTGTCTAATTTGGCAGTCTTATTAAGCGAGTGAGCATTTTAATGGTTCAGTGTCTTTCTCAAGAACGCTTTAACATGAGATCTTGTTGCTATTTTCTAAACTCATTAGTTCAGACCTGTGACCTGATCGTTACAGTGTTGTCTCTCTATCCTGATCCACCCCGTGCTTGGCTTGTTCTTTGTCAGCTTGTGTTTATGCTGTGCTATCTGAAACAATGAGGCCTCAACATTGTTTTAAAAAAATAAATTATATTAAATTGTACCATTCTCCTGCATATAGAGGACATCACTCTCCTCCAGTATTGACTGAAACCCTCAAAAAGCAATGTGGAACAGCAGAATTATATTTAATTCAAAAACAGCCTCTTTATCCCCAGCTCTCAAACAGTCTCTATTGATTTTCTGTCTGTGTTTAATTAAAATAACAAACAATGAACACAACTCAACATTCAGGCCATCAATTAAACTTTTCTATATATCTTTTTTCAGTTGTAGAGATTGTGGGTGCCGGGCTGCTTAATTGATTGAATAAATGGAGGGAAATTGGTGCAGGTTTCCAAAATCACTGTTAGAATACCATGAGACAAGAAACAACATGAAATGTCACAAAGGGGCAATATTAAGAATGTGTAGTTATTAATTCATGTAACCAAGACATAAATATCTTTAAAATCTTGCTATGAACCTTTGCCAGGTTTAGACATTCGGTTTCCTTGGTCTCCTTCCACCACTTGCACCATGTAGTTCAACATTTGCTTTTCAGCTGTTTGACCATGCTGCTGGTTAATATTATTATATAGCTTAGGCTATAAATGATGTATGGTTCTTATGCCACATACTTACCACTCCCATTATAAACAAACAAATAAATACATTAAATAAATCTAGGACCATCAGGTTGAAAACTGAATGTCTCATATGCTTTAAGTTTATGACCAAATACCTGCAAAATGACATTCACTTCAGCCTCAGATGTACTTTGTGTTTAGTGTTAAGATGGAAACGTTATATAAGCTTAGTTACTGTTGTAGCTACTTAAGACTGCTTGTAACTCCAAGAGCACTTAAAATGAGGCATTTGGACACCGTGGGACAGAAGACCGGACATAAAAGCACATTTCAAACTTTTTTTCTCTATTTTTCCAGTTTCCAAAATAATTATTTTGTGCACAACAAGCTGAGTACATGTTTAACAAAGTCGTACAGTGTTTGATATAAATTATAATCTTGCATGGGAAATGCAGTTCAAACTAGCCAAATCACATGAAGAAGATCAATTTGGTTTGTCATTGAGGTACTTTTGCCGTTGTAGAATAAAATCAAGGATTAACAAGTTCAGTCTATTTAATAAAGTCTGTTTCTTATGTGACAATACTAATTTAAGTCTCCAGATGTGCAAAATCCTCTCTCAATCCTCTGCTGAGGATTGAGACTTTGAGATTTTATTAATGGAACATATCTGATTTATGCTTAAATTTAGCATTATTTGCCTATATACCAAATATGTAATGTATTAAAGTTGCTATTGGTCTTGTTCATGCAGCACAGATCACACAGATGCCAGTTTTTGGTCAAACATCCCTTTCAGTCTGTGCAGGTCTACATTATTCAGACATTCAGGTCTGAAATATGAATGGATTTCATATACTTCAAAATGGTGTATAAAATGGATTATTTTATGAGATGGCAAGATAGTCAGAAGAAAAAAATGTGTTGGCAGACACGTGTTGTTATATCCTGGCTGGATTAAATACTTTGCCTGCAGGGCTTTTTTTTGCAGTAGGGAAGTTAAAATCTTCATAAATTCAGCTGTGGTGATATTCATGTTTTTTACATCTATGCAGCACAATTCTGTGTGGGTTGAGAAATTAATACCACTCCGAGATAGTGAAACATTTTCGAACCCTATTGCTCAATTTAAAAAATGGGACCCATAGTGTGATAGTCTCACCAGACAGTAATACCATACAGTCACTTGCAAGCTCCAGGATAAGAAAATCTTATCAGTATAAACTGGTCACACAAGCTTGACGTGTTTTGTCTTGAAAAGACCAAGAACGTTCTGCACTGGTGCTATAATATTCAGACGGAACCTAAAACTGATAGAGGTGAAGAACCTTGAAGCTGAGACGTAAGATGGTCATCTTGGTAACTCTTAAAGCTCCATTAGGTAACTTGATATTCTCACAACTGCAAATGGCAACCAGGGGTCCTTCAGCATCTACCATTATGCGTGAGAAGACTGCAAACAGCACGTTTGTCTCTCTTTGGGTTCTGTTGTTGTAAAAATAAAGATCAAAATCTAGTGTTTGTGAGTTTGCATTCTGCTTTTAAGTTTTAATTTGTCACTGTCTTTGTTACTCGAAGAATTACTGGCAATTACAACATCTTAATGAAATAATGGCAAAGGTGAATCTACTATATAACATCTCATTAGAGCAGATTGGAGATGTGTTGCTGCTGGCTGCAGGCATACAGATTAGACTGATAAAAGTAGTCTATTTTCTCTTTGTGCACCATCGAAGGTTCCCTGAATAGAAACAGATCTCCAATGAAACAGGCACTGCTGATTATTGAGTGAGTCGACCTATCATTTGTGTGTTTTAATGTGAATAAAATCAAATCTGTAAGGTAACTATTAACTTTAGCTGTCAAATACATAAAAGTAAAATATGTCCCTCTGAAATGTAGTGGGGTAGAAGCATAAAGCAAGATAAATACTCAAGCATGTCACCAGTAAAAGTTACCACTTGTGTAAATGTACTTTCCACAAGTGCTAACTTTTACTGGTGACATCTCACCCACTACAAGAGCCTGTGCAAGCAGAACAAATGAGGAGATCTAAAGGCATTCGTCTATTCTGCGCAACTTGGCTGATGTGAACAGTTCGTGGTTTAGAAATGCAACTCCAGAATAAACCAGATTATGGGAGAGAAGGTTATAGATGTACATCGTGGACTTAGTCTGGGAACTAGGGAAGATCAAACGAGTGAGTTATAGACACTGCGTAGCCCTCAGTAAAGCAGAAATGCTCGCATTACAAACCACCACAAGCACAATATGGAGTTAGGTACTTTTGAACATTTTAGATTTGTATTGGATCACTTTGAAAGAGCATTAATTATTCAAGTTGAGGCATAACAACACTGAAAAATGTGTTATTCTCAGCCAGAGTTCTGTCACATCAGTCAGTATCCAGCGGGACAGTATGTCTCTATTTGACAATAAATTCTGTTTTTTGTAGAAGCATGTCAGAATCCTGTGAAGAATGGCTCATCTCTGTCTCTGTGTTTGTTCCTCAAAAGCTGTAATTCCACTTATTTGACACATTATTCAAAACCTCAGAGATTAATTTTTTTGCCATTGCATCAGAAAGTTTTGATTTAGCTGTCAGCTTCAGGTAGGTAGGTAAATTATATTCTTTTTTCCATCATGTAACTGGTGTAACTTTAAGCTATGACAATGACTCTGAACTATGACAAGGAAACACTGTCTGTAGGAAATTGATCAGAGGTTTTTTTTTTCTGCCAGAAGCCATGTCCCATTTGCTGAACATAATTTATATAGTGGCATGTACTGCAAGTTTGTCAGAGTGACATGATCTGCAATGTGACTTGAAAACATCAATGATGTTAGATACAGAGAGGGCTGGTTTAAGTCTTAGATGTAATTCTGTGAAATATATTCATACGAAATAATTCTACAGCATATGACTTACATCTGGTGTCAATGTACACTGCCAACGCAGGAGGTACTGTCCCTGTTACGTAGCTGGGCAGAAAGTTGTCTTATTTTGTCTGATGTGTCGTCTAACTGGGTCTCCAAATGTGGGGTGGAGACCCCTCTGTAAAGGCAGTTCCAATTAATTCTTCACATGGGGAACAGCACTCATTTTTCTCTTTAAAGGCATTTATGGAGTTGTACTCAGTAAGTATTGGAAGTAGTTCCATGAAGAATGAAAAAAGAGCTTGAGAGAGAAGTTGAAATCCTGCTAATGTTCTCACCTAGTACATCTGGCAAATAATCTGATTATTCGTTATTTCTGAAAATCACAAAAAAATATTGTTTTAATGAAATGGGGGAGGGATAGAGGGGAGACAACATGTAGCAAAGATTGGAACTGAACCCGGGCTGCAGCAGAAAGGATTCAGCCTACATGGGGTCTACCAGGTGAGCTACCATGATTTGTTAAACTAAAAATAAATAAACATCAGCATATAGTATTCAGAAATGTTGTCATTGAACCTAATCTGAAATGTGGCAGAAGTGAGGTCGTACATGATGTGTATTCTTAATTCGGCTGGAGTTCATCTGTGCCTACCCTATCTGATCAAATTTTTGAAACTTTCAGAACTCTAAGCAGATATAAAACATATTACCTTTTTCTCTTTTACTCACCTCTCCCCATCCAGTGATTCTGTGATGTTTTATGGATATTTCCTTTTTTCACAAAGAGGAAATATATCGAATTATATGCTCTCTGTCCTCCTACGTTTCATTTTAAACACCTTTCATCTCTCTGATATCAATAAGACCATGGAATCCTGCAGCATAGCACACAGTGATTACAAATCACAATCACAAACTCATTATTGATGAGAGAATGAATTATACCAATACTCTGTGATGGCTATAGCTGTCTGCAGGACATATTCAATAATGAATTAGAGCAAAAGGCAAACACACACAACCATACAGATACACTCACACCGTAAT
>NW_023339729.1:27364237-27369269 GCF_004916995.1 Morone saxatilis | reverse complement strand
ATTCTGCCAGCAGTTGGCTTAACTTAAAAATTCTAGTGGAAAACGTTAACATATTTTTTTTTGTTGACCCAATGTTTTATTTTGCATGTGTATACACATGCAAACATGGACACAAACACACACACATATTGCTCTATGGTTGGTATGTCATGGTACTGAAGAATCATTTGCAGGTAAATTACACAAATACTTCCTCTCAATTTACTCCAGAAATGGATCTAAATAATAATAATATAAATAATTACAGGGATAGTGAAAATATTTGAAATACTGAAAGGTATTTCATACAAATATTCAAATAAGAAAAACAAGGTGTGACAGGAGATCAAAAGGAAGTTTGGGAACATCTTATCTAAATGATTGTGCATGTACTATCTCTTTGTAACTGCCTATCAAATTCAATGATGATTTCACCTCCAAACACACTCACCCACATCAAAAAGGAGATGTGCACAGACTTACAAGTAAGCACATGCAGGGAAACACACTGCACCTGCCTCTAGCATCTGCTCATATTCCCTGTTTCCATGTCAGATACAGTATATTACTATTCTCACAGGCCCATAAATAAATGGAACTATTCAGCCCCCTTGGGTGAATTTTTTCCATTTCCTCCTAATATGACACTAATAAATCTGCAGCCGTAGGCATTGGCAGGAATCATTAAGGGGCAATGACGTCTCGCAGTCATGTAAAAGTGGGATCGACAGTATGAGCTAGTGTTTTGTGTAAATTACCTAAGTATAAACTGTGTGAGAGAGAGAGTGAGTGACGGAAAGTAAGCGAGTCTTATCACATAATTTTTGTTACAATACAGACAGACGCATTTCAAATCATTTCCAATAACTATATAGGTGTGTGTGTGTGGTTGTGTGTCTGCAAAGTCATGTGCGCAGCTGAAATATTAACGGTCACCGTTACAAATCTGACAAGCAGAGGGGAAGACTTCATGAAAACATAACTTTCTATCCTCTGCCACAGCTTTCAAGGCACCGCAGATAAATATTAATCCCTCTGCCTTGCCTCCAAGTCTCCCAAGCAGGTGGTATGCTTTAAATCATCCCGAATCAGAACTACACTTAATGGCTGTTACCAGGCTCCAGGAAGTTCCTCTTCCATTAAAGAATATGACATTTCTCCATGTGCATATTCTACGCATGCCATGCTTATGACAGTATGATGTTGGCAGTACCGATTATGTAGCTTATCAGGGGTTGGAGTCCAATTAAACATACAATACGCAATTTCTGTTGCTATGAGGGTCTCTCACATCAAAACAATATAAAAGGCGAGGTTTGATGACGTTGAAGTAGCGTGGGATCATGGGAGTGTATCTTAACCACCACTACCGCCATTGCAGTTAGCTTTCCGCAGAGGTCTCTTCCTCTCCAAAACAAATGGATATAGTGATTAAAACTGGTAAAAACACTGAATAAAGCAGTTTCACGTTAAAAATTTGTGTTTCCAGATTTTAGATATAAAATATTAAGTTAAAACGACCAAGATCTAAAAACTGTATTGTAAAAGGTTTACTGTTGTTAGTAACTTTTTAATTACTAATTCATCTCTTTTATTTTGCAGTGTTTCATTGAAACTGTCATGGAGTCCATGTCTGCAGCACATTTCAGTCATGAAATACAAAGTAACTGTGGGTTTTACCAGTAACTCAAAATTAAAGCGATACCCTACTTTTGTGGCTGTAAGTGATCCCAAGAATTTAATTAGAGTATGATTAAGTCTTGATTGCTATCAAATATGACACAATGACCAGCTAATGAGCAGTTATGTAATGTCACAGTAATATAACGTTAGCCACAAAGCTAATGCATCTACAGAAAGACAGTTTTCCAGAAAATAACGTTAATATGCCCTTACCTTAGGAGGCGCTGACTGTGAAATTAGATTTGGGGTTTGTTTTTAAGCAGTCAGTAATATTAATAAATCAAAAGGAAAGCTGCAAAATGAAATAAATCTGTCATTCCATGTGGGTTAGTGTTGAAAATTGAATACCTCCATAACTATGTTCAATCATTTATTCATGAAATGTATGAATTATTATTGTTATTTGTGTGCCTTACCGCTGAAATAGCCCATCTCACATGACAAACATGACACACTATAGATCAAATTAATAGAGCCTTCTTGAGGTTGAGTCACAATGTTGTTTAACTCACACTGACTTTTGACATATAAGCTAGCTATCAGCTTTTTTCTTTCCATGCATTATTAAAACAATCACTCGGAAAATGTCTTTCTGACAGAGAATTCTCCAACAAAATCGTAAGCAAGTAGAGAACTGAACTACAGCAAAGGAACAACGCTACAAGATTCAAGATAGAGGCTCCTTCATGGGTGACTGCTTGGCGAATGGGAAGGAGAGGAAGTGGCAGATTTAAAGAGAGGAGACAATATTAATGTGAGGCTTCCTTCACCTAACGAGGGTACATTAGCGAGGCTGTGTAAATCAGAGATGGCTGAGTTATGCTGCCCACGCCCACTTGGTGATGGGGATAATATTGGGATTTCCGGATGGCTGGGTTGAGCACATATTGAGGTACACACACACAGACTGTATTTGTACCCTTTAGGGGATTTACATTAGCAATAGCCTTCACCTCTGATCCATTAACCTAACCTTAAGTTTATTCCTAAAGTAGCCCCATAAAAAGTGAAAAACTGGCCAGACTGACGTCGTTAAAATCTTCTCACTCAAACTGGTTCTCACAAGGACTGAAGTACAGGAACAGGAAATCAACAATATGTTCATTTCACTTGCATATCTCCAGTCTATATTTAGTGCATTTCAAAGTTTCAAACATTGATTAATCTTCCTTGTCATTATTCCCACTCTCCTGCATCTCCCTCACACCTCTGCAATCTCCCTGTCTTTCTCTCTCTCTCATGTTTAATCAGTCCACCAGGCGGTTGTCTCTGCAGGGGACTGTGAATTATTGATGCCAGGGCCACGAGGAAAAGTAGGAGAAACAGCAGGAAGAAGGGTGGAGGGAAAAACGAGTGAAGGAAGGAACAGAACATATCCCTTAGTCGGCCTGTGCTGATGTAGATGGGCAGATAGAGAAAGAGAATAGGTAGAGACAAAGAAAGAGAGAGACACACCTGAAGGGGGGCTGGCCGGAGATTTTGGGTATAATGAGCTTGACAGGGGATCTCAGCTCTTTTTATTTTAAACAAAGACATGAGGAGTCCTGCTGTTAGGCTCACAGTATAAAACTTCAGCGATAAAGCCTTAACTTCCAATATTACAAAAACCCTAAAGAAAAGACTCCCAGCACTGATAGCTTTATTTATATTTATGTATCTATATTTTTCTATAGCAACATTTCAAAAGAGCATGACCAGAATATTGAGTAGTTAGTCAACACCCTCCCACCAGAAATTACATTTACGCTGGACAATTCAGGACCTCACAGTTTACATCCAACGGCAATGTTCAGTGCCAAGGAAGTGGTGTGCTGTTTTTGTAGCGAGGTGGGAATTGGAGGATATGGAGGCTGGGGAGGGGGGCGGGTGTTAGTTATGTTTACATTAAGTGTTACTCACCACAACACACTGAGTGTATCTTTGACATCTAACAAACTTGTTGAATGCGTTTCCTTTATCATAAAATATTTGCAAAGCAAAACTCAATTTAAACATATTGAAACTTGCATTGTTCACATTCATGTTTAATTGCTAGCAATCCTCTTCTTCCCTGTCTTTGTTGGTGCAGTGCTGTTTATTGGCGCATTACCGTCAGCTGTTGATAGGTGAAATAATGTGAAACCATCGATATAGGAATGTATATCTCTTCAACCGCATGCACCATCTCATAAAAAACTCAATGGCACTACTAGTGAAATATGTATTTCATGTTGACATTAGATGTTAAAAATGTTGTCACTGAATATAATCTGGGTTTTGCAGAATTGCCTAAAATAAATTATGTTACCTGGTGGTAGGGTTGTTTAAACCAATAGTGGTGGGGCCTAATAATTGTGAAATGTTAGATTGCTGAGAATTCTGTAAGAAGGCCCTTAGAGCATGAGTTATAATGATTTAATGAATCATTCAGAATTTAGTGAGCACTATCCATTGAAAATTCCCCCTTGACCAGCTCTTCGATCCATGACCAAGTATTGCAAAGACTGAGGGCCAATGCACACAATACAAACATCTAATGGACAGACTGAATTTATTTTGGGTTTAGTATTGGACATTTAACTGTTGCTTGCACCACAACACCAGATGGATGAGCATTATTAGACCACAGTAACTGTGTTTACATTATATTTATCTATTTATTTTGTGATAAAGGTGCTGATGGGAAGTTTGCCTTGTTTTCCTTCTGAATAGAAGTGTAATCACCCCGCCAAAATGTAGACGATACACACAGCATATCTCATAATCCAATTTCAACTTTAATAGAACATTTTTGATCTCATTTATGCTTCCTCAGCTTTAACTACTATGCTTACAATAGTTTCATACCAACCTCATTTGGTCCAGACTTTTTGGACATCAGATGCGCGCCTTTCTACAAACCAATCAATTGCCCTGGTGTTTTAAGTATTGTAAACTCCACCACATGTTCCACATGTGATGCCATAGGTGCCTAGTGGGGTCAAATAAATCCCTGATGGCATTTGATAATGATCTCTGCCCTGTTGTTTTTTACAGCCAATAAATGTGAACTGTAATTACCCATTCAGTAAAGAAGAAAGGCTGACCACACCAATCACGCACTGATCTCATTTCCTGTTTGTTTGCGTAGCCTAAAGAAAATCTAAGTATGCACTTGGGTGTTATTTTATTATGTATTATTTATTGCAGAATTTCAATGTGGAACCAAAACTAACCAAATCAAATGTATACAATTTAAGAAAAATCGCAAATCGCTTGGTTCGGACTTTCAGTTGTGATCAGGTCCAATGGCACCCCACATTCCTCCCAGTCCACACATGTTGAGTAATCTTGCCATTTTCCAAAAAACATTGCTTCACATTTACATATCAAGTCAAGTCAAGTCAACTTT
>NW_023339729.1:27352047-27364137 GCF_004916995.1 Morone saxatilis | reverse complement strand
TAAACAGTCAACAATTTAGCATACATAAATAAACATAAATATAACATATGACATAAAATAAACAGCAATCAACAATCAACAATTAAGGCACTTAAGACTAAGGTGGACTATATTCACAACTGAAAGCTTCTCAGTATCACTCACCAGTACTTTTAAGACAGGAGGACTAACATTTCTCATTTACAGGATATGTCTTATTTACATTTCCCCACAATCACGTGCCTTGGCTTTGAAATACCAACCTCCTGGTTGGAGCAACATTTGTGCATTTGTCATATTCATATTCATATTCATATATGTGTTTGTGCAGTTAAATATCAACTATGTCTATAGGCCAAAATGTGGAAATAGCAAAAACAGAATTTAAATGAATTATTATAATTATTATAATTATGTGTTGCTCCATGGGGGAGTACTTTCTAATTCATGAGATAAATGCCCACACACACTAAAAACATGTTGAATGTATACAATGGTTGTGTTTTAAAGTGGTTTACTTGAAAGCATCCATTAAGAGTTTCTCCATATCTGAGATCACTTTGTCTATTTTAACAATCTACCCTCAAAGCTGGAAACTCTTTCCATGAGACTCTTCATATTTTAAGAAATTTAACCTGGAGCTCCTCTGCTCAGAATAAATGTAAATTGCGAGGGCACATAATAAGGCCTGGGGTGGTTTTTATGTGGAAACGAACACATTATCTGGCTCAAACTATGAGAATCAGACTATTATATTGCTCAAAGGAAGAGACGGCACAAAGGGACATGACTATTGGAAAAATGGGATAACGAGACATAGAATTAGCAGGAGGTACAGAAACGACTGGACAATAAATGGCCAAAACAAAAGTACATTATGGTCTCACGTATCCAAACTGACTAAATAAGGAGTAACAGCAGACCATATAGGAAAATACTAATTAAAATCCAAATAATATGAGCAGCAGATAAAAGCTTGGGACAAACAGACATTATATTTGTCATTCCCCAGACGTTAACAGGAGTGAAACACAATCAATAGCTAAAAGGCAAATAAAACAAACTGAGGCACGGTGCTGGGACAGAGAGAGTTGTTAGTGTAGTTATTGAGCTGGAAACTAACCGTATGTGTTGGAGGGAATGTCTGAGATCAAGCCCTCGAGGGTAGACGGAGAGATAAAAGTTGGATGATATCAGCAAGAGCTGCTACACCACCTAATCTCATGACAAATGCAATATGGGGACATCAACAATAAGTGTCATATGTACAAGAGTAATGGAGGTAATTTCTCTCATTTTTGAGGTTGTATTTGTCCTGGATGGAGCAATCGATCACTATCCAAGAGCATTTGATAACAGAAAAAGATTAACCTCTAAACATTTCTCTCTTTGTGGAAAAAGAGGACATGGGTTCTGGTATACAGGAGACAGACAAAAAATGTGAAATGAGTAACAGCTTTTACTGTCTTTAATAGTCAGTATAAGGAGACATAGAGTAACACACTCTACACTGTGTTAACATCACATACAGTCATATACATCCACAATTGCCTTGACAGGATTAAGGTTCTTTAGGAAAGATGATTACCACATGGATTTAGTGGAATCTTATTTCAAGGATTGGAGATGTGTATTTATTTTTTTAGTCTAGGATAGGCTTATACCCTGTTTGGGAGACAGGGACATTAGACTTCACTTCTTCACAGTGTAATTATAATAGAAGGCTTAGGTTTAGGTGTAGTTTTCTCAAAATGTGACACGGGTATTGTGTGAACTTCAACAGAAAATGGGGTCATATGTTGAGTTTGGGCAGGATCTTTTAAGGCCTGTCCACTGTGGTATCTTCTATAAGCAATCACCCACTGGTCATGTTAGTGCTGGCAGCATGTAATGCCTCAAGGAATCCAAGCATGACAAAATAATATCTAAACATTAAAATATAATAACACATACATCATAAAATATATGTGAATAGCTAGGTTCTGCTTCCTATAAATCATTAAAAAAAAAAAAACTCATTTTCAGTATAAACCCCAAACTTAACAAGATAATGAATTTATTTCTGCACAGATAGAATATGTAACTAATGCACTGATTTGCTGATTGATGTTATAGTGTGTTTCCATTGTTTTGTCTATAACTGGCTGGTGTATTCTCTTTATAGACTGCACATCCAACATGTAGTTTAGACAGGAGTTAGAATTTTGCATGACTCTAGTGTTACTGCTGTTAAGTGTAAAGGCCTGTTCTCTCCTTAGATGCCTGTCAAGCCACAGAGCTCCTGGCAGTGAACAGGATATGGCCACTGATGGAAACCCAGTCAGGTGACAGAACAACATCAGAGACCCTGCAGTTTCTCCCGGCCAATGTGCTGTTGTTGTAGATCAGTGGGAACTACTCATTAAATATGGTCACATTGTCTCTAGGTAATCAATAGCTTTGTTATACAGCAAAATGTGTGTCTGAGTGCATTTTGTGTGTATGTGTACTACATGTGTGCGCCTGTGTTAACCTCTCAGTTCCCTGTGGTGTAGCCATGTGACCAGACCGGTGTAGTCTGGGATCGATGGAGTTGTAATGAGTGAGTGGGGGAGGAGCATGGAACTCCTCAACAGGCATCAGGCGGCAATTGGAAAAATGTTGCAGCTGTGATAATTCATTCTTGCTGGTTAAAGCATTGTCGCCTGAGTGGAGATGAGCTTAGGCCATGATAAAGGAGGGCCAATGAAGGTGTGGAAGAAAGGAGGGGTTAAAAGTAAGATGGATGGTTGATCAGTTGATCAAAAACCGTTATTTCTGCATCGATCTGCTTGTTAGCTTCCTCTTGAGCGTATCACATGCTGAGCACAAGGTTTTAAGCTGCACATTTATCAGCACTCCATGTGTATTGTGTAGATTTGTCAGCTATTGTATTTGGTTTGGTTTGTGTCGGTTTTATATATTTGTGTGCAGAAAAAAATGCTTTCTGAAACTTTCTCAGTGTAACTTTAAATTCCTGTAGCATTTAAAGCCCTTGAGGAGAATATTAATGTGATTATTGCATCTAAAATTATTCTGATGAGATCATTTTGTTTGCAGAAAATGTTGCTAATCCTTAATGTGCTGCTTTCAGCACATTCATCCCGGGAGGTGGAGGGTATCAGCATAGATTGCTGTCATCGCCAGTGTCTTGATACAACCAATATGAGTTGCCAAAGTCAGACATTTTAAAATCCTACAAAGAGTGTTTTATCCCAGTTTTTTCTGAAATCTATACAGTCTAAAATATGACTGAAATCTAAAATTCACACAAAACTGTTTGGAGAGTCAAAATTAGTTAATGAAGACATGTAGGTCAATTCCAGTCACATATATTATTCAGTGATAATTCTGTACATAATCTGTTTTCACTCTGAACACTACTAACTAACTAACTAACTATTTTTTTTTTTTATCACAGAAGACATTTGACTATGCTAGAATCATGTGTACATTTACCTGCACCTACACTCTTACATTCCTCAGTATAACACCATCAGGTAAGTGCCTTACATACTGTTAATGTACACATATGGTAAACTGTTGATGATCTTTCTGGGACTCTGGCAGCTCCGTGTCTCCAAGGACCTCGTTGAAGTGTGTCCTCCAGATGAAGGATGTGTCTGGCTGCACCGCAGGATTTCCCCGCCTTGTTACTTTGATTAATTCTCTGTAGCTAATCAGTCAAGTTAATTCCCACGGGTGTGAAATGAAACCAGTCACCTGAAGAAGAACAGGCGCATAGTGCGCATAAGTATATGCATAGCTCCAAGAGCACACATGCATATATTTATACACGAACACTAATTAACCTAGCGGTAGACTAGTTCAGTGACTTTCTAATTTACACTGTTCATTTTTTGTAGAGTGAATGCCTCTGTTTATAAAAAGTATGTGGGCTTTTTTTGGTGTCCTCACCTCCACACTCTTCTATCATGTTTTTTTCCTTTTCATTTCATTTTTGTAACTTTAGGAGTTACAAGTGCTTCTGAATATTAAATGTATACATTTTATAAGTTACTGTCCTGGCCCCCTTTCTTTTCACCCTCTACACAGCAGACTTCAGACACAACACCGACAGCTGTGTACTGCAGAAGTTCTCCGACGACTCTGCGATTGTTGGCCTCATCAGAGACGATGACGACGCAGAGTACAGAGGACTGACGGAGAACTTTGTGGACTGGTGTCAGCGAAACCACCTCCTGATCAACGCGGGGAAAACCAAGGAGATGGTGGTGGATTTGCGCAGACGCCGTTCTGCCCTACCCCTCACCAGGTGAACATCCAGGGAACATGGACATTCGAGCAAGTGGGACTCTTTATTAAATACCTGCCGGGTGTTCCCTCAACACCAAACTGGACCCTGGACTCACCACACAGATGCACTTTACAGGACGAAGGACAGAGCAGGCCTCTACTTCTGGGACGCGACTGGAGGTTCTTTTGGGGAGTGAAAGCGGGCACTCCTGGAAGACCTTCTATGACTCAGTTAGTTGCATCAGCCACAAATTAACAACAATAAATTACGGAGTGTATTTGACTGGAACAGGGTGGGGCATCACAGACGAGGGGAGGAGCGAAGAAGCTGGATAAGCATCATCAGGAGGGTCCAGCTCTATCCTTGCGGCTGGCCCCCTTTGGACTCAGCTGAGGGCAGGGGTTGGCGTTGACAGGGAGAGGCTCCTGGGCTGGCCCCTAAAGTGCTCATCCATGCTGGACAATGAGTTCCCACCCCCCTGCACGGCTGACCTGACAAGAACTTTTCAGGGAAGCAGCTTCAGTGGACAGACTGCTTCACCCTCGATGTGTGAAGGAAAGATACAGGGAAGGTCTTTTCCTTTCCTTGCTCTGTTAGGCTTCACAATGCAGACACTCTTGATATGTGGCAACAAGTATTACAAAAACAAAACCACAAAAAAAGACACCAGTCTGTCACCGCAGTCTGTTGCAATGCCTATTCTTTTTCATTATTTATGTTTTATAGCTACTTCTTTGTCTTGTTATTTTTTTTTTCTGCTCTTGTTATTTTTTATTCTGTCCTTTCTGTATACTGTTGCAAACTGCAATTTCCCCACTGTGGGACAAATAAAGGTTTTCTTATCTTATCTTATCTTATCTTAAACCAAACAATCATAAGCTTGTGGTCTGTGTGCCTTGTGCCTTTATCTTCATGGGGACCAATTTAAACTTTAAACCTTGATAGTTTTAACAGTTTAAATGGTGAAGTCATTCCTTGAAACTTGAGGACATTTTGGCCATTTCTCATTCATTGTGCTGTTTGGATGGGTTAGGACTTATTGTATTACTGTGCTGATTGTATTTTATCTAATTATAAATGCATTTGCAGTACATTCAATGGCCTTGTTATACAGTCTTTTATTTAGTAGTTTTGTGGAATTCAAACTGCCTTTACCCACACAACAGATTCACAGGAAATTGACAATTACACAGGGACAAAAGTATGTTCAAGGTTAGCATGAGGTTAATGTTTAATGTTAGATACTGATTGGGGTTAAGGTTTCATAGTGCCAAGGCTTGTTTACGTAGCACAAATGAGTGCGTGTTTGTGTGTACATTATGAGACAGACAGAGATTGAAAAAAGAAAGGGACATATTTCTTGCCAGTGTAGTAAATCTGTTACACCACAACTTTACTATTTACAATCCTTTGTCTCTTGGACTTTAGTGGACATTGATAGATCATTCAAATGCATTTATATGTGTGCATGTTTGTGCGTGCTTGTGCATGTGCATGCATCATAATGCATCAGTGGGATAGAGAGTAGGAGTAGAGTCCTAAGGACTCATGAATTAGGTCTTATTTTCTGTCTGATTACACAGTGACGGGCCAGAGGGTGTCCAGTGCATTTGCACGCAATCGGCCCGCCAGCCTCTGCTTGCAGGCCTCAATGCCATAGAATGACATCAGTGGCGAGCAGGGACGAAGAATGACTCACCATATCAGAGCGACTGAGCATATGTCCCTAAAGGCTCGGCTGCCTTACAGGTTTCTATTGAAATAATACTGTTTTTTATACAGGAAGTCGTTTACGTGATATGCTGTGTGTGGAACACCGCAATCGGCCTATGACAGCATGGTTATGCTACCACATTGCATCTGTACAGCTGAAACTGAAACAAAAGCAGACAAACAAACAGCAAAAAATGACAATACGAAAATAACTAAATGTCTAAGGCTGGGGGTTGCATATATTGCTATACCTCACAATGCAAACATGATGGACAACATACTGATGAAAAAACTATCCATACAGCCTTTATATTGCCTATTCAAATGAGAACCTCGAAGGCTGAAGTGGAGAAGGGCTCCATGTGTGCAGAAGTTGAACATGGGTCAGTCATGGCTTGGGGGACCCGACCATGTGGCAGCCCCATCACTCTGACTGAATGTATTCTCAACAAATGCATGTCTATAGGTCCTGTGTGTGCATGTGTGTATTTTGGGCACAATGTGTATCTGCAAAAATAACAATTGAGGGAAAAAATGAATTTTCCCCAAGGGCATTCATAAAGTAATTCTTCTTCTGCTCATCAATGAGGATAAATTGTCAAGTTTGCCCTGAGGGTGGAACTGCAGTGGTTCTCAAACTGTGGGCCGGGCCCCTCTGGTGGTGCATAGAGCCAGTAGCTGACCATGGGCCATGGATGACATGGGGTAAAATATGGAGTGAAAGTTGAAGGAATGTGATTTATGTATGGAAAACAAACAAGAGTTTCATGATGCTATCGTGGTTATCTTTATTTCACTAAAATTCAACATGGATTCTTTTTTATTAGTTGCCTACCATATATTTGATAATTGTGGGGTGGTGGGGTGAAAATTTTTGGTTTCTGAAGGGGGGACACGCCAGAAAATGTTTGAGAACCACTGCACTACAGGAAAGGTCATGTGATCATCAGTATCAAAAGGCTTTATCATCTTGGGAACATAAATGTGCCCAGTAAATCCCATGCACTTGATTTTGATATTCTGTACATGTAGATAAGTACATATGGAAAGTTTTGACAGGTGGCGGTAGAAAATATAATGGCATTATCCTTCGACAGCATAATCTGGGGAGCATGAATATCTATCTATACCTAATTTCATGGCATTCTTATAGTAGTTCTTTGTCATCCTTATAGCAGGGCGACTATAGACAAAGACTGCAATATCACTTTGATCACTTTGGAGCGAACACTACGGCACTCTGTACAAATAATATAATATGCTTAGTCAGCCAAGAAGTGCCGCTCTGAGATTTTTTTATATCCATTATTGCAGAGCACCAATTTGTTCACATCTGCGTTTAGATACTCTCTTAATATATATCATCTATTTGCACTTTTCTTGTTGTTTTTTTAATGTACAATAGCTGCCTTATTTGTGTTTACTTCACTCTAAGAATTGTTATTTGTTTCATACCAAAATCACGCTGCAAATAATAATAGTTTTAATAGTCTGTGGTAATATTAAGATGTAATGTAAAAATACCTTAACTAAGATTGTCATCTTCACCTATCACCTTTGCTTTGTTTTTGTTTTTTTCTAGTTATCTACACTGCTTTAAATTCAATAATGTTATCTATGATCTATGTTCTTAATGGCAATCTTTTTGTTTTTGTTTTGTCTGAATGGGGTCATGTGGTAATATAACATTTAATTGTGAATTAATACCTTGCAGTAAATAATACCTTAGCTGAGCTCCATCCATTCTTAACTATTGACTTTTCATGTCAACCTGCCCAAGGGAGTAATGGAGCAAAATAAACTGCAAAAGAGTGACACAAAGGGCTTGTGACACTGTTTGCTTCGGAATGGAAATCTATGTGCCTTTCGCAGGGAAGAAGTCCCTTGGCGTCTGTACCCGATCCCCCCCATTTCATGCTTTGTCAACTCCAGGATGGAGTCATTCGAGACAGGGAGGACTCTGAGTTAAGAGACATGAAGACTTCGTAAAGCCAGATGGAGGAAGTACAGATCAGGTATACCACATTAACCCGGGAGACCTCAATTAGGTAGAAGCTGGCCACTACCTGACTCAGACACTCCTGCAAACAGATATGGTCCAGCAGAATGCAAACTGGAGCATGCCTTACAAGTGCATATACCTGAGCCTATCTCAGAATCTCAATACCATTCATTTACAGCAGCCATTTCCAAGCAAGCTCATACTGACAGCCTAAAGCCTCAATCTACCTCACCTGACATCAATTCTTCTGACATAATATTGTAAATATGGAAATCATCCAGCAAGGTGAGTGACCTCTAAAATGATACACAGTCAACCACAAACGATATTGAGTATATTTTAGGCCAAGCTGCTGGATGCAGAACAGTCATTTCACCTCCAATTGCCTTGAGAAAAAAAAAACTAACAAAAAGAGTTATACCTTTAAATACAGTGTACCATCACTACATTAGTGAATAGTGAACGTCCAGCTACCCTGAGAGACCTCTCAGCATGCACCAGTTCAAGTCAGGCTTCTCGAAAATGAGTCGTCGATCGATCTTTTGCAGCACGGGCTGCTGGAACAGTCTTCCATTTAACGTTTGGTCATCTGGCATGATCTCGGTTTTTATATCTCACCTCAAAATCTATTTTTATAGATTGCGTTCCATAGCAGTTAGTATCCTTTGTCGTGTCACCTAATGATGCCATTTTATAGATTTTTATTGTTTGCTATTATATTGTTCTTTTACTCTTCCATGCAGCTTTATTTTCTCACACTAAATATTTTTGGTGACAATATTGCTTTTTAAATCATTACATGCTGTTGTTTTTATGACACCTTATGTCCTGTCATTGTATTATTTTCTCCTTCTGGGATGCTCTTGAATTGTACCACATGCATAGAAAATTACTATACTTTGGCACTCTTGCAGTTCAGTCATGCACTCATTGTAAATTATGAATGCATCTATATTTCAGGCTAATTAATAAGTCTTTGAGAGCAGGATTATTGCTACTGTGGCCTATGCGCCTCGTGTGACCAACTGTATTAGGTGAAGGACCTGCTGATGAATCAATTATGCGTCTGTCCATTGATGAAACTAAATGCATACATGTTCTCTGTAAAAGGTCAAGAGCAGCCGTGCGACAGAGCGGCATGATTAATTCAATAAGAGCCAGCCCTCTGCACCCACAGGTTACATAAAGACCACCGTGTTACAGCACCACTGACCATTTCAGAAAAAAACAGATGAGCTCAAGCTTCAGGCTCACTGAAGGTCACGGGTGCCGAAACCCTTTAATGGAAAGAGGAGATTTTTGCAGGTTAGAAGTTTGAGGCAAATTAAAGGCAAAACCACCTGCTATAGAAATGACCCAGTATACAGGCATTAAAAACCTACTTTTATGCTCACTAGCATTACTGGTGGGCTCAGTGACACTTGTTGCTATGGATACCAAGCACTCATAGTCACTGGATCTTTTATTTTATTAATTTTATAAAATTTACATTTTTATGGTGGATTTAAGATAAAATAAGGAAGAAAAAAGTTAACTTTGATATTTCGTGATGCATTTAGGGCCAAGTCAGTAAATACAGGGACCAGCATGAGGAGTCTGACCTCTTCCTTTTTTGATATTCAAGTAAAAACATAGCCAATTGGATATTATTTGCTTTCTATGAGCACATTTTAATTGTTTTTTATTAAATAACATCTTTAGAGTGAATATGTGTTTTTAGTAATTCCTCTACTCTCTTCGGAATCAGCTTTTGTGCAATAATCAGTTCAGTTGTCAAGGTAAGGGCCCGTGCTCCAAGCTTGCATAGCTACATGTTTGGCTAAGCTACACTCTAATCCAGTATTAGCCTGCTTGGCTGGCACTCCTCTCCTCTAGCAAGAGCACATTCCTCATTGCCTAAAGAACACCACAATCATGTATTCAGCAGGCATATATCTATAGCCCGCATGCTCTCCTCTCTATCTCCCGCTCTCCTCCCTCCTATCTCCCTGTGATGAATGACACCCATCTCAGAGCGGTTAACTAATTATTCTCCATTAATCGGAGTCGAGCGGCTGCTGTCACCACTGGAACCGCTGCCAACTCTGAGTCCCTACGACTCTCTTTCACGCCCAGCAAAACCCACCCATCCACCTAACACACAGCAAACCAGGCAGCAAGCCACAGGCAGGCAGGCAGAGAGGCAGCCGCAACAGGAGCCAGAGCAAAGCTGGTGTCACCATGGCAACGGGCAGAGTGACAGAGGGCTCCACGCTTACGTAATTAGGCAGTTAGAGGAAATTGGAAGAAGTGGCTATCACAGTTCACTCTCAAACATCACAAGATGTGTGTCACAACGGCGACACGATGGCCAGAGAATTGTTATGTATTCAGATATGTTTTTAATATATCCAAGAGCTCATATGTATTTTGACAATAAAAACACACTTAAAACTAGATATAGTAGATCAATAATGTATGAATTCTGGCTGATTTGTAGCATAATCAGAAGCTCTTTTGAATTTTTACCCATTTTAAAAGCATTTTCTGTATTGTTGTCATCATGATAGAAGCCTGTTTACTGTGAAATGTGAAAAGGATGACACAACAACTTTAATCTACTGAAAAATATAATCCAGATAAAAATATGTTTACAGCGATGTAAGGTTTTAAAAATCTGAACACTTCCTGACAATAAAAACAATCAATCATCAGTCTTGATGATTTGTGAGTGTGTGTGTGTGTGTGTGTGTGTGTGTGTGTGCCCGTATGTATATATCACATTGTTTGGACAGAAATGTGCTTACACAGTCACACAATAGAGGCTTGCCTCCTACTTGGGGACACAAAGCTAGTCCACGGAAGGTAAACCTATATATTTTAGACTTGTTTTTGTTTCAGATAGGGTTAGGTTTAGTTTTAGGGGAAAGAGTAAGGTCAGGGTATGGCCTGTGGTTTAGGGGAATGAGTTTAAGTTGATGACAAGTCCTCCTAAGTGACAAGTTTGTGTGGGTGTTTGTTGTGTACTTACTCTGCCAGCTCCTCAAGGCTCCGGTACACATCATCCTCATTCAGAGCTGTGTCCTCTGATGGAAAGGGCCTGGTAAACACACACACACACACACACATACACACACACACACACACACACAGATACAAAGAGTGAGAGAGGGTACAAAATACTTTATTACTACACACACCCCAGTGTCCCAGGTAGAAAAATAACCAGTCAGAAACTATGTGTTCTATCTGCCAGGTTGTCACTCCTCGCTCCATCACTTCAGCAGCACAACAGCAGGATGTATTCAACAGAGGACCCCATCAGTCACAAACAACATTGTCAAAACACATCAACACACTGCTGCTGACAGATAAAAAAACATGGCATCTTCCCATAGCCGACTTTCTCAGGAATTCATGGAGGAAAAAAAGCATCTTTTTTTCAGATGGATGGCCAGGTGTCTTATAAATCATCTCAGGGGGCTTGGACTGCTTTCAAGGACCCTCTGGGGCAACGCAGAGCAATATAAAATATTGAAAATGACAAGAGCTGTGGATTTGTTTTAACACAGTAAAAGTGACCTTCTCTACTTATATGTACACTTTCTGTTATAAAACATAATGGTTGTGAGACAAGCATTCAGCCCATTGTATAATAACCTAAATAATTAATCCTGATCATCTTCTTAAATTTCTCTTTCCTGCTCACTCAGTGTCAGTAAACACAATACTCCTGGGAAGTGGCAGAGCATAAAAATGGATGACTAATCAATCATTAAACAAGGTGGATTTATTTTTAATCTTTTTAAAGATATCTGCTTTCTAAAAAACATTACTCTGAAGTGCATGATTAGATCTTGATTTCCCAACCGTGTTTACGATGTGTGTGGTTTTTTTTCCCTTTCACAAGGGCTGATTGCTAGAAATTATAGCCTATTAGCTTAATGCTAAGCTCATTAAAATCAGTGAGGTCATGATCGCCGCTAATCATTACCCACGCTAACGTAAACATATATGAATCCTCTCTTATGTTTATAAGAGAAACTCTCAGGCTATCTCTGTTAAACTCCAAGCTGTACAGATGAAAAAAAAAAAATATTAAGAATGTTTTATATATACTATATACTATATATATATATAT
>NW_023339729.1:27351694-27351910 GCF_004916995.1 Morone saxatilis | reverse complement strand
GCTGCTGTTACCGTCCTCTCCTCAAGCAATAAATCCCACACAAAGCAGCAGCCAGCAGTGGTTTCTGCCACGGTAAACAGCCCTGTAAGGTTGACCTTGACTCTCTGTATAATCTAACAGCGCACATGATTTGTTTTCCTATTGTCAAAGAACCACTGGACACACACACACACACACACACACACACACACACACGGACAGACAGACAAAGGACAT
>NW_023339729.1:27286626-27351594 GCF_004916995.1 Morone saxatilis | reverse complement strand
AAGGTTTTCTTATCTTATCTTATACAAATGTTATAAACTCAAGTTCCTGCATACAGTTCATACAGTTACATACATCACAGTTCGTAAATAAAACAGGTTAAATAATATAATTATTTCTTCACATACTGGATGATAAGGGTACCATAGATTAAGCCTATTCTTTCTCACAGAAGTAAAAGTTATGGTGGTAGAAATATTGAAGTAACATATTAAATATTTATATATACAGCCTTTTCAACCGTTTTTTGCTTGTGATCTCTTAATACAAATGTCTACTTATGAGCCAAAACATGTAACGAAACTGTCGATCCTCAAGAGGCTAACATGTCAGTGTCACACGTTGCCTTGCCTAGATGTGACAAGTACACATCTGTATGAAGCTGCAATATAAAGAGGGACAAAAATACATAACTTCACTCAGGAGGCCGCTGTGTGAGTCCTGTGTAAAACCAAACATTGACCTATCTTTTCATTTTAAGTTAAACACACATACATACCTTACAATCTTTTCCTATAACTAACCAAGCAGTTTTGTTGCCTAAACCTAACCAAACTGCGACTTCAGCAAGCTTTATTTTGAAAGTGTAATTGGACGTTGCATATAGAATTTTTCCATATTAGACAGTGGGCCTGAACAAATACAACTAACAACAAACTAATATAACTTATTTCACAACAAAAACTGACAGATTAGAGAAAAGTCTGTAATATAAATAAACTTGTTCTCCTTCTATGGCAGTGAAATGTAAAATAAACATTAATATTAATCCATAAACCTCAAAGTAAAACACAGACAGGAACAATTTTTCTGCATAATCAGTTCTTTTACTTTTGAAACTTTAAGTTAGTTTTATAACACATTTACATTATGTTTTGAATGCAGGACTTTTACTTGTAGTTGAGTATTTTCACAGTAGTTATTTTACTTAAGTAATGGATACATCTTTCACCACTGCACCACTGATGTAAATATTCATCATTTTGCCTCTGACAAATTGAAACTGATTATTCCTCTCTGTCACTTCACTATAATCACACGTTGTAAATATTTTTTTATGTGGAGGGTGGATAATATATGGGCTATCTTTTGTGCATATGCATATCTCATATTTTACACATCTGGCCCCCAGGTCTTGGATGAAACCTTTGATTCTCACACTGATGAGAAACCTCCACGGTCCTAATTAAATAGGCTCATGATGCAGAGCAAAGTAACTCCTCTGAGAGAACTTTCATATGTGAAGTTTGAGTATCACAGTCATGAACATGGTGATTATTCACAGCACTTTTCAAATAAATTAAATTAGTATTTTAATGAGTGGTGTTTTTGCAGTCATGATGTATTCAATGATACGATGTAAAATAGTTTTAAGTTAACTTTATTTAATGAAACTGTGACTTCCCCAATAGGAACACTGGATTGTTATAATCCTTTATTAGCCACACTGCCTTTGCTCTAATATCCAGATTTCTAAACAGTGAGACTATAAGCGTTTTTTATATTTTTTTAATACGAGTGCCATTTAATTAAAACTATGGATGGGTGTCCAATTAACAACATATGTGTATCAGAACCCTTAAAGGGTCAATTTACAGTGTATGCTACAGTTTATTATATGGTATTATAGATTTAACCTGTGGCTCCACAGGGGAGGTGTGCAATGCAATTCCGTATATGCATTTAAGTTTAACATATTCCATTCTTTAATGTAGGCTGTAATTTGATGAAATGACTCCTGGATATACGCTCACCTTGAGGAATTTCCTTTTTCATGATATAGACTGCAATTACTTTGAATCATTTCCACCTCAGAGATTAAAGAGATTTGCGCAATTGTGTGTGTGTGTGTGTCCTTTTCTTCCTTATCGGCTTACAATTATATTTTGCTAATTGTGTTTTGTATATTACCTTCTGCACGGTGATGTTCTAGTTCCAGAGCAGAATTATCTTTTTGATTATGCTAATGTCAGTATAGATGAACCCATTTGCATGGGAGCGTTTAAACTCCACACTATATCTGCGCTCATTTTGGATACTCAGCAAAATAGCATCTTATTACATTAGCCATGCACGACTCATCCCTATCATCCTCTCTGCTTTGTGTTTTATCTCCAAAATTAGCGAGGGCGTAACACTCGTTCTGAGGTTGAGAAGTTTTTGGAGAGGAATTCATCACAGATTAAACCGTTCCTGCTTTTTATCAAATAACTCACATTTGAGGGTGAAATAATGAGAGGAAGGCAGGGCAGTGTATGTCAGATATAAACCTACAGCATCACAGGCTTGCAGTTCAACATGCGTCCTGGTCTGTTGATCAACCAGGGCGCTCCAGTGAGCCGGAGAATTAAATGTGCCGTCGCAGCTGGAGGAAAAAAAAAAAGAAATCTGAATCAGTTTCATCACCAAGCACAACAAATGTAAAGGACTTTGCCATCAGTGCCATCTGTGTAGAGACATTAATGTCAGCTCAGATAGTAACGCAGAACTTACTGACACACATGGTAGAGGAAGCATATACTGAAGTCTGTATTATACAATACATATGTACACTTCTATAATAAGGTGTGGTCCCCTGAGTAATGCACAGCAGGAATGATGGATGACTTTCTGCTGGTAACTGCGCCGCTCTCTCTCTCTCTCTCTCTTTCACTTACATGCCTTCACTTTTTAACATCTCTCTCTTTCTATGACCTGCTGTCTTTATTTTCCTCCTTTTCCTTTTAAATGTCCTTTACTATACTCTCTTTTTTGCCCTTCTCTTTCTACTTGTCATTTCTGCTTTTCCTCCAACTGATCTCTACATATTTTTCCTCCTCTCCATCTCTGTATCACCCCTCTTTTTTTCCTCTCCACCTTTCCCTCCTCATCTTTCCCCAGCAGTCATTATAAGTACTACCATCTTCAGCTCACCCTCCTCCCATCCTTTCCTCCTCTTCCTTTCCTACCAAGCCCCTACACACTTCACCATCCTTCTCTCTATCTCATTATCTCCTTCACACTATTCGTCTGGTCTCTATTTCAGTAATTAAAACCACAGATGAGGCTAGGATTACTGTATGGTAGAAACCAGTTTTAATGACATTTTGTCTTTTTTATGGCCTGGCTCTGGCCTCCTCATCTTCATTATTATTGGCTTGTCTGCACATGTTTAGCATAGTGAAACTTCAGAGCTAGTTTTTCTGTCGGGATGTTCAAACTGAACATAAGTGGACTTCAGTGGTAAGGCATGCCTATTCAGAGGCTTTCTGACAACTGGGGGAAAATACTGAAAAAAAAGGATTTGAGATCAATGAAGCTCGGCTGTCACTCAGTCACATTCTGCACACATCAGTGTCTAAGTTGCTACAGTAAATTTCTTTCAGTCTGGTGTTTTTGTAAAATAAACACAGGCTGCGCAAACAGTTCAGTGGTCAAATTTACCCAAGATTTACTCAAATAGGGCAAATCCAAACTCACACAAAGTGGGCTAGTCAATCGCAGAGATGACTACAAGGTATAACCATCAAACCTTTGTCTTTTACATGTGCTCCTCTCTTCTCTTTCTTTTCTCTCTTTTAAGCCTAATTCTTTGATGTGTCCACCAACAAGATCTAACCATGATTGTCCATAATTGATTCACTAGCCAGCTAACAGAGTACGCAAGTTTGAAAGACCCTGAGGCAAGCCTTGCAGGCAGTACAATAAAAGCAAAAACATTTTTTTATTGGTTTAACTTCTACTTCGATTGCTGATTTGGAGACAAAAACGGGAAAAGATTTCCAAAAGATGGAAAAAGAAAACAAGGAATTAGATATTTGTTAATCAAACAAGTTGAAAACAGCTTTGGACAGATGGTCCATGGATTGTAAGGGCTTAGTGTGTTCTAAAATTGGTGAAGGGAAGAACATGCAAGCTGCACACAGCCAGGAATCAAACCCACAACCTTCTTGCTATGAAGCAATAGTGTTGCCCCCAGCCCTGAACAGTTAAAGCAAACACTGGCTGTAGATAGGGCCACCGATGTTTTTACTACCTGCTTGGAAGGTGAGTGTTTGGTTAGATGGTTAAAATCTGCTACTTCACTGATAGATGCCACACATTCCTCCACACTGGTCCTTTCATATATTATTATTGGTTATTAAACATAAATGATTGAATGTTAATGTTATATTTGTTTTTGACTAACCATCATCCAGCAAATATTTGAAGCAATACACACAAAATGTTGGTAAAAATTGACTATTATAGTTCAAATCATACTACCATATCCCATGTAAACTAATGAATTATAAACTTGCTATCGGCATAGGCGGCAGCCCCTCCTCCAAACCACCTCCTCTCTCTACCTATACACTTTATGCTCTCTATCAGAGGTACCTGCAGGCTGTAAATCACAGCAGAGGGAGGAGGACAGAGGACCTTGGCAGAGGTCTGCGTTCTCTGAGTGCCCCTCCAGTTAACACAGCAAAAAGGAACTTGAGTTTTTTTGTTGACTCTGATAGCACCTGTACACAAAAGCAGCGCTGTTTCCACTGCCTCTTTTTATCGATTTCAAGGGGAAACCAACCCTGTGGCAAACATTAAGAATAACTATATAGAATTGGCTGCTGATGGTCAGTATTATTTGAGACTGTTTCAGAAAACAACTCCTTGTAGGAGGTTGAAGATATATATAATTCAGAATTTCAGTTTTGTAAAAAATGATTCAGTCGGCAGGCTTTTCACTAATGTTTCCAGCGATGTGGTTGATCCTTGTTTTATTCAACACCACACAAACACAGATCAAAAGTTCACTTTTAGAGAATATGTTATCATCCAGTCCTTCATTATGAATAGAAGACTGCAGTGCTGCTGAATCTGTTACCTTGCAGTTCATTGGTGGCTGACTTTTTCCTCTCTGCCTGTCTGAACAAGACAGATAGAAGCTTGACAACTTTAAAATTTAAAATGTGTTTGTTAACCTAGTAGTTGTAGTTAAAGGAAGATTTGATGAGGCTGCATGTGCTTTTTCAGCATCACTATTTACTTTCTTTCAGCCACTTAGATCAGGGAACTGCCAAAGTGCCAAGCTCTCGTACAGTGTTGTCAGACTGTAATCTTAACAGTGTTGTTTTAATATAAAACAGGAATCTGACAATAAAGTTTTTAAGTGTGTTCGTGAGGATTATAACTTAAATGTCATCCCGTTGGTGTCAGGTGATTGACAGAAAGTGGCGAGTGATATGAATGCGAAGAACAAGGAGAAAAAAAGAAAAGACTGCCTGTGATGAACCATCCAGCTGAAGCAGTTGACAAGGCTGTGTGTTGTTTTCCTGCCTTTAAATACTGATCAGCAAATGGCTTTTTTCTGAAAAGAGGAAAACAAAACCCTAAACCTGAGAAAAACGTATTATCCTTAAGTGCTCTGCTCAACGGCATGATAATTACTGACAGAGACAGTCCATATGAATTTTCTCAGCATGTCTCAGCTACTGCCGTCTCTCTAATGTGGCTTTTGTAGCCTCCTTGAGTTTTGTTAAGAAAGCAACAAGTCATGTTTAAGTTTCTGCTTTTTGTTAATCGTGGTAGAAATTTAATGTGCAGCCTAAAGTATTGAAATGAGAAATTAAATTATCTGTCAAGTCACCACTGGAAAGTATTTATGCAGAATTTTAGACATCCAGCAGAGGATTAAATGACTGCAATCAACATCTAGTCAGTGATCTTTGTGGGAGTTCACAAATGAAGGGTACATGAATAAAAACACTGCAAAAACTGAGAATGGACTGAATTAATATCAAATACATAACTAAACCTACTCATTAAAAATGGCTGCAAGTAGTTCGAAACAATATTGAATTGAACATAATTACATATTTTTTAAATTTTAATATGTTTCGCTAGAAAAAAAGCAAACCATAATATAAAATTAAAATTTTAATTTTCATGTAACATTGCCAGTTGGCTTCAAGTACTGTGGAAAGCTAACAGTTGTGCAGCTACTATTGCAGTTACTACTATGACAATAAAATTCAATGACTTTTATTCAGCAAGCGTGCTCAAGGTAATGTTCATCAGGTTTGCTCTTTGCAAACATTGTTGCAGGGTATTTGGTTTGATATTATTGCAGAACTGTAAAATAAACTGTATGTGCTGTCTGATGGCACCCGTAGACAGCCAAGTGTGCCACAGCAAATTGTTACGAACAATAATGTAAACCTCTGCTTTGGGTGATCAGCTTTAACTATAGAGAAACAAGTTCTATACTACCCTGTGTGTGGTGGTTGCTCACTAATTACTTCCTTGAACAGCTGCAGTACTGTAGAAGAAAGAGAATTAGGGTTTATTAAATATTTATTTTTTAATATAAGGCTACACTTAAATAACCTACTTTATTCAGTACATTTTAAACAGTCTTTTAGTTTAAATCTGTTCAATACTATTACTTGCCACTTTGCCACATTTGTTGTTAAAGTAACCATTGATCACTTTGTCTCTTGACTGTCCCTCAATAGTATAGCATTAGTTCAATATCGCCCCAGCCTGAGGGATTACAATAGATGCTAGCTAGTAACACAGATACTGCTAATAAGCTAAAAATTTGCCAATAATACTAGCCATGTTCATATATCGATCTAGAAATTTTCCTTATAGCAGAATAATTTAATTCTAATGGACAAGGCAAGCAATACTTGCAGATTAATCAGCAGATCATTTTGGTAAAGGTAATGGTTTTCAGAACTAACATAGTCTACTGTGCAACTGTGGAAAATGGTGTCCACAGAGGGAGAAAGGACAAATAAGGTACATGTACAAAACACTAAATATTTAAAGATTCCACTGTATGTGTGTTTTGAAAATAGTAAAACCTTATTAACCTCTTCATCATTCAGTACTGCTCCTGCTTTTTCCACTAAAAACTGAGTTAACTTGTTTTAAAAATGTGTTATTGCCATCATTTTTTCCTTCTGTAAAATAAATATATAAATACTATTTTCATTTCCACACAGTCTGTTCTTTGAGCTTTAAGTGCAGCAATGTTATGTGGAGGTGAGCATTGTACAATAACAATGCGCTTATTTCTGTTTTCTTTCTCCCTTTATTGTATTACGTGACACTTCTATTGAGATGTTTCTTGCAAATAGAGAAAGAAGAATAAACCAGGTATTCATTACAGAGCTGACATTATTTCTGCTCACTGGCTCTGGAACAAATCTTCTTGGTGTCTTCACACACTGAAATCCGCCTCAAGAAAGACATTTGTGAATCTTTCTGGCTGATAAATGCAAGCTATAGGACTGTGTGCACAGAGCAGAACCATATTAATTAACAACTGGAGCGATTACAGATGGCCGCACCTACTGCCACCTACCGTTGTGCACTTGTGTATTTGTGTTGTATATCTGTGTGCTTAACTGAATCTATTATAAGATTGTTTACGATACTCAAGAGCATTTTGTTTTTTAAGTTACTCACCCCCACATATGCACACATGCTCTGACACAAATTACAGCCTTTATATAAACCAGATTGCCATTTCTTTCCTTTTTATCTTACTTACAGATAGGCTGTGATTTTATGGCTTAAAGGGTTAAAATTAAATATAACAAATCTTATTGTTGCAGAGAGCTACTAAAACAGAACATTAACCACACTTCGCTGGCAGCTCCCACACACATGCCCACAATTCTGACACAAAAGCCACATAATTGTCCATTTGAACACTTGCTGCATAAGCGTTCTTTTGCTCTAATGATCCAAATGTGCCTTATGTGTGTCACCTTTGTATTTTCCCTTAAAGCATGTAAACCTCGAATCCGTTATACTCTTTAAACACCATTTGGTTCAAATATTTTTTAATGTAAATACATTTCCACATCTTTATAAAATCGAGTGTTAACAATTAGGTTAGATTATATTTTCCCTCTAAGGCTATTGCTAGCGGGTTTATCTGCGCAGCACTGAAATACTTTAATCATAGGCCCCGTCTAGGGTCTCACCCAAAGAATACGTTTAATTGACCCACGTTCCAGTGAGACCTCACCGTTCTGCCAACAAAGGAGGCCACTCGCCTAGAAGCCAACCAGGCTTGATCCCTTATCCCTCATTTTCCTGCCATTAGGAAATATCAAGAGTGTCTGGAAGAAGGAACCTGAAAGCTCTTGTCTCAATGTACGTTGCTGTAACCAAAGTGGAGGAATTCACGACTTTCCTCCTATCTGTTCTCCCGAGCCCAACCTGACAGCTTTTTCTGGGGTGAAAAGAAACCTAGGTGGCTGGACGGCAGCCCCCACCAACTTCCGTTGACTACTCTGTGTCCAGAAGAAGCGTCAGATATCAGCAAGGCTGCCTCATTTTGTGTGATTCTACGGGTGTCTCCAAAGTTAGGATAGAAGCTTTGCAGACACAGCCTGAGGCATTGACTAAGGATGTCCTTGAGGCTCCCATCACCCAGAATGGGCTGTTGGGGCCACATTTCCACTCAATGGTGGATGCCATGAACTCAGCTTCGGAGAATGTGGAGAACATCAGACGGTGTCTTCCAGTCCATGGCAGCTCAGCTCTGCTACCCTTCCGCCTCTACAAAAACCTCAGCTGGGTTTCTCCGCTACGCAGACAGTGCATTGGATGGGTTTCAAGAACAGTCACATGGCCTGCCCTTGGTCCCACTTTATCTAGAGACTTGGAAGAAGCAGAACAGGAGGCAACAATGTGTTGGGGGGGTTGTGTTAATGTTAATGATGCAAAAAAATGTTTTGAAATAAAACCAAAGTATCTTCCACTGAAGATCATCAGAAAAAAAGTCCCTGAATTTTGCGACTTAGCAGTAGCTGTTATCCCCACTTGGGCAGACTTGACTCATGTCATTAAAGCAGAACATTTCCTGTTCCACACTCAGAGTTACCCATAGTTTTTCTAACCAAATGTGTGAATGAGCCCATGAGTGCCTACATTACACTTCGTGTGAACAGCACACACATGCCTCTAGTGACCTCATGATGCTGATGTCCAGCGGCAAGCTCCTATGCAATGTAGCCTCTGGAGGCTTTCAATCAGCCCTTTAAGCCCGAGTCCCCCATGAAAAAGAAAGAAAATTCTGACACAAGCAACAGTGGCTATGCTATGCTGTTTGATGGACAGCTGAATGAGATGCTTGATCAGCAGAGGTTACACACTGCAGTTCTGGTTCCCCTCGAGGTTCCACGGGATACTGGAAATCACAGGGACCCAAATCAATAATGGACAGACCCAGACAAACAAAGAATGTATTCACCAAGGCGACTGGTTGACTTCCATAGATGTCAAATATGCACATTTTTACCTATCTATCGTACCAGAAATTCTTGAGTTTATCATTCCAGGCAATGCAGTATCAGTACAACCATCTGCACTTCAGGTATTCCCTGACTCCACATACTTTTCCAGATATGTGGAAACCGCCATTAAGCAGCATGGGGATGAGAGTCTTTTTTAATCTGCACAACCTACTTTTGCTGGCTCAATCCATGGACATAGCCGTGTTGCAGAAAAAGACATTGGTAATGAATGTTTCAAGCCTAGGATTCACAATAAACTGGAAAAAAAACTCTCCCCTCCCAGCTCGTCCTGTATGTGGGAGTGGAATTGAACTTAGCTAGCACAAGAGTTCAGAGAAATTGACAGTTCTCCTCTACCATGTCACACCTCACAGTGTTCGCCCTGTCTTGCAGTTGCTAGGCATGATGCCAGTGGATCACGTGATGATTCCCCTGGGCCTCCTTCACATGAGAAGGCTGCAAAGATGGTTAATTCGTTCAGGAACTGTTTACTGTTACTTTACTTATTTCGGCAGGCTACTGCAAAATCAGCATGTGCTGACTTGCACAGACAACAAAGAGACGGCAGCCTACATAAATTGCCATAGTGGAGTGCGTTCAACACAGTTTCTGACACAGCCAGATGCCTGGGCGCACCCACACTTACTTTTTTTCACTGGACAGAGAAGCAACTGAAGCCTCCATCCCAAACTGGTCTCCCAGAGAGGATCTATTCTATATCTATGGGCCAGTGTTTGTGGTTCTGGCTGCTGAACGGAAATGCTTAGAGACTTTGCCTTTCTCAGGTGGTTGTGTGTACTGTTCAGCAATGCCTACCAGAACATCGTACACAGCACAATTTCCAGCCTTTCAGAATTCCTGTTTGTGTGTACCTCATGTTGTTTCATCTGTTAAAAGGAGTCTAGACCTGCTCCTATTTGAAAGTGTCATGAGATAACTTCTGTTATAGTAGAGACGCTTTAAAAAATTGAATTGAATTGAATTCCTTCAACTGATAGTGGACAGGAATTTGGCCTTCAGCACAGTTAAAATGTATGCTGCTGCTATTGAATTTTTTTAAGGGTTTTGGCGACAGATTAGTGCTTAGCCTCCTTCTTCCTGAGAGGCAAATGGAGACACAGGCAAGTGCCTCCTCAACATGCTCATGCTCCCCAACTCCTCAGTGGGATTTACCAGTGGTTTTACATGACTAAAGCTTCCTTTGAACCTCTGGATTCAGTTCTGACAAAGTTTTTTGTCAGCTAAAACAGCTGTGCTTTTGCACCCAAAAGTATTTATAGGCTTTGTCATGTGTCAGGATCCAAAAGCTCTTTCCGATTGAGAGTGATATCCTTGGATGGTGTCTTCCCTGGCCCTGACAAATCTAAGGAAACCATGTCTCATCTCCTCTGACCGATGCACTGTTCTGCTACAATGCGCACACGGCTGCCTTGCGCTGTTCCCTCCTTCAGATTTCCGGGGCTTCCTCTGTGTGCTCAGTGTCTGTCGCACTGGCTGTGTGAAGCTGTTTCATAGATGTATCTCTCCAGAGAGCATCAGAGCGCACTCAGAGGAATTTCATCTATGGCTTTGCATGGAAGAATGGCAGTGGAAGACATTTGCGCTGCGGCTTCTTGCTTCTTGGTGTTCCCTCTTTCTTATATTTACTTTTATCTGCAGGACATCTGCCATTCATCTATTACTCACTCTTTACTGCGTGCTTTGCTAGAGTGATTGATGTCACATGATTTGGTTGTGTGGTCCCCCCTCCCCCTGCCTGACAGTGAGTGGAGAACTCCTTCCTGACCAGTTCCTGGCCTCGTCTGTGCTTTGCTATGCTGTGCCACTGATGGGGCTCTATAATACACTACCACGTGACGCAGTGTCTGGGCATGGAACACTTATTGTTTCATCGCTTTAAGTGGGTGTGTGTTTGTGCTAGTACTACAAGATGGACCCAGTTGAATACTGTAACTCCAGTTTCTATTAGTGGCACAACCGTCTAAGTTCTGGACCCCACTCGCTCTATAAACAGCAGAAGGAAAAGCTGTTTTTGGGACCAATTGTGCAGTATTCAAATAATACTCAAAGTAAGACCACAGGTGGGTGTGGATTAAAGTTTTTAAGTGCTGTGCTGGTGATTGAGGAATAAATCCACTGGTGATAGCTTCAGAGAGCTACACTTATACTGTACTGTACTTACATAACGTAACTAATGATGTTAATGGCGACGAAAAGTGGCTTTTTTGGCTTAATGCAACTTTTATGGAAATAAACTGAGCCCCGCCTGAATCTTGATCTTAGTTTAGTTAGTAGTAGTATTATGCTGGACAAATATAGAATATTTAGGTGAAAAGGTGAAACATCATCACAGTGATTCATTGTCAATTTAAAGAGCCTTTTGACCAAGACTGTGAAACACAAACACAAAGGAGGGACAAGGATTGCTGTCCTGGGACAGGACATAATTAAATTCCCTAACGCCAAGGAACTGGATGAGGTTGGTCATCAGTTCCAGCTTCTGGCCACGAGTCCAGTGTTAATAAAAATAATAAAAACCTAGCCAGGACATGATGGCCAGGACTACCAGTATAGAAAGCTCTTCCCATCCATAGAGCTACAAGGTGTGCGTGATGGGAAAGTTCTATGGGAGGTCAAAATGTGCTGTACCCAGGGTCCATCCATGACACCAGGGTACTGAAGAATGTTCAGAGATGCTCTGTACCCTCTGTTGTGTGTACTAAATTATTTCTCTTTTTTGTTTATGATTGTGTTGTGTGTTCAACAAGCTGCTTCAAACTAATTGCCCCTATTGGGATTAATAAAGTTGTTTGTATTGTACAATATTGTACATATTTGTTTGAGGACTGCAAACTGAGATATGAAAGTAAAAATTATTTAATTTGCTCAGCAATGAACAAAAGATTACCTAAAATATACCGTAAATACCAACCTTGTTATAGTACACAATACAGTGTAATAAATTAAAGTTGTATTTGGGATCTACAAAAATCAAATCAACAACACAAGTGGAAACAAGCAACAAACATATCTTAGATTTTCTTTTCAGGTTGTCCTACTTCTTTGCCAATTGAGAGGGGCTGATGATGTCTTTTTAGGCCCAACTTCAGTATTTGTCAGTGGGATGTGAAACTAATTTGGTGTAAGAGGCCATTCTTTGAGTGCTCTCAATTATATCACTGGCATCCTTTGCCCATATACAGGTGTCAGTTTAATATACCCATAGGCTATGTGTTTAAATTGTTAAAGTAATAACATCATTATTATCAATGTCAAGTGTTGCACTTTTTGCATTTTTGGCCTTTGGATAGATATGACTACATGGCTCTTGTGCACCATTAGACTAAAACACATCTGACACTGTATCATGTATCAAATAAATAGTACAGAAAACTATTCATTGTATCACATGTTTAGTCATCTTTTTTATATCATCTGTTTTTTTAGACAGCAATTTTCCACTCCATGAAAAAACATTCAAAGCATATTTCTGGCGATATGGTTAGAAAATGTGAACTAAACCTGGGGGGACATCTGATTTTACAGCAAGGCTGAGAAGCAGCATTCATGTCATATCGGCCCTATATTCACACATACAGTGTTCCCAGTTATAGGCATATGCATACCAGAGCATTATTGGAGTGGAAGATAACTTAAAAAAAATATATATATATATATTTTTTTTAAATATTAAAATAATCTACATTCCATATATTTTATATTACAATCAGTGGGTTTGCTCACGCTCCACTCATATGCTCTGTCATGCATGTCTGTTACCAATGATATAATCCATGAAATCACACTATTCTCTAACTAATAATTAAATTCTGCTGCAGGAGTACAGCGTGTCATGCATGACAACATCACAAACTCAGTGATGCAGTGATAAAAGGATAATTTATAAATAAGATTATGGTAGCTTCTTTGATTCTAATACACTACCGGTCAACCTCAGGCACTAATTACTCACTTTAGGCCTGTTTGGCAGTGTGTTGGTACATCATGAACAAGTGGTCACTTTCTGCCCTTCATTTGATTAAACTGAGGGTCTGTTTATCTATTTCTGTGGGACATGAGAATGTATCAGACTCCTGACAGTTCTGCTCCAGATTGACATTTATTCATTAAGCCATGAATAGTGTGTAGGCCTACATCCACAAAGGATTTGTCTACACACAGCATTCCCAGGCCCCCTCTGGCATTAATTTGGTTTTATGTAGTTAAACAGACATTTGATGATAAAGAATATATTTGCAAGAGCAATTGCGGACCAAACTTCAAACCGTGTGCCACGTGGAGATGTGGCATTTATATGTCACAATACTTGATAAAAGACTTTACCCTAGTATATACACCTGTGTTTCCTCGGTCTAAACTTCTCCAGAAGCCTCCTTTCTCCTCGTCTCCTTGAGGTGCATTGAAGAGAATGGAAAATGTGAACAATTTCTGGTTACCAAGCTTTTAGCAGGGACTTTCCCCCTGACACCTGCAAATGAACTTGTCACAAGGCGAAAAGGTTTAAGTCAGTATAAATATTGAAACCATGACCTCTCATGGTTTATGTGCACAACTCTATAAGACTGTAATATCCATGAGCAATGCAGTAAGAATTCGTAGCCTAACAGTTGGCACTGAATGTTCCAAAAACATTACATTATGTTTCTTTTTTTTATATTGCCGTGTTAACATTATGTTGTGGGGACAGGGTTGGTGTAATCTGCACTCATTTTACAACCACATGTAAGGATTACATGCATGCATTGCAGCACTCGAGAATAAGAGCCTATAGGTGGAGGTGAAATCTCTGCATATGTTTTACCACCAGCTCTCAAAACAGGGAACTCAGATCAAAATGATAAATTAGATCAAAGAAGAGATGCCTGCTGTTATCATAGAAAAGCACTTTCAATTATAGTAATCCTCCTCTGAAAAAAGAAAACTGCAGACACTGCCAGAAATAAACAAACAAAAACAAAAAATCATAGGAATTTAAGGAAATTATGACAGGCGGGAGAAGCTTGAATTTCAAAGCATTTACTTGTCACACACACACACTTAAATTGTCTTCCGGCGCAGATTTAAAAGAGCTAATGAGCCTGAAAATACCACACTTTACCTTTAATGAGAAAGCTACTCTCCAAATTAAACATAGCCTCAAAGATTGTCAGATGTCTGCGTTTAAGCAGGAAGCCAATTGAGTCTAATGATTAGAACTGTACAGTTTGATTTTAATCTTACCGTGAGTCTGCTGTGGATTCATAAAGTTTCTCTCTAGCTTTAATGAACTTTCTGTGGGTGTGATACCATATTAATAACACGATGTAGCACTACTATAGGTAAGTAGCTGTTCTGATAGCTAGTTGTATTATCTGTATGTACAAATCAAATAAGGTTGTGGTTGTTATTAACATATTATTTGATGTTAAGGACTGGTTTTGCGGTGGCTCATATTTGTTTATGTGGAAATATTTTGTATGTTAGTTTCGTCGTCTTAATGACCAGCTCCTATTTGATAAAGTTGGTCCATGAATGATCCTTCTGTTTTATTGATATTGGATTGTCAGTGTTCTGAATATAAAATAAAATAACTGAAGATTAATGGAAATTGAATTGAATTGAACACTCCTACAAACACCATGCCAGCGGAAACACAATGATTGTTGATTATTCCCCAAAAGCTTGTTCATGCTGCAACAATGAAGTATGTAAGTACGTTGTTGTTTTGAATTATTTGTCCTTTTTTTCCAGTTTTGACTTTTGGAGGTAAAATTTAAAAAAAAAAAAGTTTGGAAACAAATGAATGTAGCAGTCTTAATGTGATAAACATGATGGTTTGATTAATTCATCAAACAGTATTTTTGGCAGATTATTCCATGTAGATGAATTAATCACTGTAACTCATTAGAATAATTTTGACTTGCTAAATAAGATGAATGTTCATCACTTATACAACAGTCAAAGTCATTTTCTCAGGAAAAGAGTTTATAAAAGTCAGCTATATTGAACAGATGCACTAAGGATTATGTTGGCCTGATCCAAGTATCTTCTTTGAGTTCTTCACTGGGGGGTGACTATTGGTATATGAGACAGGTTTATAGATGATACTCTCATGTGCCGTTCCTGTGAAGGCAGCATAGAGCTACGCTACAGAAAGCTGACAAACACAGAAGTGAAGAGTTAATGCTATGGAAATGGTACACTGTTTCGTCTAGTCGCAGTCGTGTACACTGGCAGGCTTAAATGTTGCAGACCACATTATTTCACAAGAAGTTGTAAATTTCAACTTGTTGTGAATATTTACTTGCCCTAAACGAAACACCCCCCTTTTCCAAAATATTGCTTCCAGCTCCCTGACATTCTCTTGAGAAACACTAGCTTACAGCAACCAGGAGCACACAGCGACACACAGCATCCTCTAACTGACTGGGACCTGTTCTACTGATGTAGAGGGGAGTTGTATATATTGTGTGGGAAGTTGCTTTATTTCATTCATGACTCGTGGGAGAGTGCAGATGATGGATGCCTGTGATATGCCCACCCGGTCTCCTTGCTTCCTCTGAAATCTCCCAATGGCTAAAAGTGTGCTCCTGAGTGTGTGTAGATTCTGTTCTTACCTCGAACAAATCCCAAGTAAGAAAACATTGGTGAATGTCAGAATCTTTGTTAAAACTGCCTAAGTGGGTTAGGAGAAGACATTTCAACAGTTGGTGAATGAGGCTCATTGTTTTCTCTGTCCATCTCTGTTGGGTTGTACGTGAACCACCAGTGCAGGCGTGGCCTACTAGAGCTTTTAGGACACGCCACTGTTAATTAGATTGTTGATTAAAGATGAAATAAACTGGCAAACAAAACAGTAAAAGCAAGCACGGGAAATCCACATAGAATGTTTCATTCATCATAAAATGATGATACAGAAATAATAACTTATAAATATATATTATTATAAAATAAAACTACAAATACACACTATTCAGATGATTAACTGTAAAACAAACAACAAAGTAAAACAATTAAGATGATCAAAAACATTTCCAAAAATTTAAATGTTGATTCTTGCTCGCTCTCTTTTTGTGCATACCCACAGCCACACGTACACAGTTTAACTCTTATCCATATGGCACATACTATTTAACATAACAAAAATAAATCAAATCAAACTGATTGATGACAGCATAAAAGATACCTGCTGTTGCTACAGACAAGTGCTTTCAATTAAAACCCTCCTCTGAAAATACTGCATATATTATCCTGGTGCGAAAACAAAAATAGTTTGGAGATGGGACAGAAAATTTTGATTTTTAAAGATTTGCTGTGTCAAAAGTATTCCTCTTCCCTTCTATCTGCTCCATCTCTCTCTCATGACACAAACTTTCTAGGACTAATGAGCCTGAAAATACTGAGCTTTACCTTTAATTGGAAAGCGGGAGCTGCTTTAGATCATCTTAGAGAGAAACTGTTTTTAATCATTATCCATCAAGTCAGCTTTTGCTGCAGATGACGCAAAACCTAAACATTTCATTTCAAAATACCAAACAGATAAACAAATATAAGTGATTTGCTGCCATGAAGCTTGTTATCAGTTTAAAAATAGCAGCTATCTACTGAGAAAATAATTGGATAAGATCCTCTTTGTTTTTGAATATGCAGCATTTATATATTTTTTTTGGCTCTAAAAGTTTTCTATATTAATACATCAACTTTTCATTTTTTCTTCACTGAAATATGTCTTCACCATATTATTTTAGACAGACTGTTTTCTGGGAACTAGTTCCTTTGAACTTTGCAGTGCATGTCAGCTGATAAGACTGTCGGGACTGTGCATTAAATGAAAACCATGATTCTTTCTTTTCCCCCTTGATAGGAGACAAAGATTTTGTTCGTGTCACACATAACTAACATCAGCATGGTGACAGTCACATGGACAGTGTGATAGCATGCAGACATTTTTAGCGTTAGCATGTGAACATTTGCTCAAAACACAACGTCACAAACAACACAAAGGCTGAGACTGATGAGAATGTCTCTACTTTTGAAGGTATTTGGTCCTATACTTCTACTGTTAGAGAAAGAAGTCTGGGGATAGTCACCCCCGTCGGCAAACGTTTTACGTATAAAAAAACAGAATGACACTTCGCTGCAACACAACAAATATATTTACCATTTTATGTTTCTAGATTTTTGGATATCAGGACCCGTTGGAGCTGAGAACTGACAAGTTGAACGTTGGGTCAATTAAGACTGACCCACTATTAGGTTTAATAGTCGATTGGAAGAAAGCGGAACGTTTTTTGACAATAAGCTATCAACACAATCCAGTATGTGGAGTTAAACTGGGACAGCCCCCAATAACCTCTGAATAGTTTCACTTGTTGTTAAATTGCAATGGTGGAGCGGCAGCCAAACGGCTGCATTATGTCGGCAGGATCATTTAAAACGGCAAACCGTGATACATTGTGCGTCTGCCCATTCTGATACCGTGGTTGGCAGAAATTTAACAGCGGCGGGCCGCCGCTCCAAAATCAACATAGAGGAAACACTGTGTCAAGACATTTTACTCAAAATTAGTCAGTCACCCAGACTTAGTCGAGGTAAATAAACTTTTTGGCTCTAAAACATCTGTATGGAAAATTAAATGGATCCAGAGATGTATTCATGCAAATATATTTTCAGTCTTGTCAGTTATTTAGTCAGTGGGAAGCTAACCTATTAGCTTCAGTGCTCTTCCCAAGCTGATATTTGAAGGCGAGGCTTGTTTGTTTGTGGATTTCTCCTATTCCAAGGAACTCATTCTTCATTTTTATCATTTTATTATAATACATTTATTCGCCCCTGGTTGATAAATGCAAGCAGAGGTTGGAAGGTGCTCCAGGATGCATTTGTTAAAAACAAACGCAAATAAATCTGCTGAGTGGCTCTGCTGGTGGCACCATCAAGGAATGTATATGTGACAAAGCTATATGTATTTCAAGCCTTTGGTTCGATGGCAGACCTGGTCAGGCTGGCTCCATCCAAAGAAAGAACGTGAACCATTGGCTCAGCGCTCAGGTTTGTGTCCTAATCAGGATGCAGTTTAGCAGCAAATTGGTAAAAAAGCTCTAAGTTGCCTCCACCTTTGGTTTATTGGGTAAACCCACATTCTTTACCTGTGGAGCATTCTGAGCAAAATATAAAGTGCTATTGCTTTCCTTTAGTCTACAACTCGCACTAAAACCAAATCATCATGATTTAAGAAATGTAGGTAGGTTAATCAAAACGTAAAGTAAAGTAACATACAAATACACACGTATTGGGTTATACACAGTCTATTTTCTTCAACAACCTACTTATAAATACAGAGAAAAATCTCAAACTTGAAGCAATATTGGAAAGACAAATGCACAGCACTTCTGACCAGCAGAGACTGAACCCAGAACATCTGCTTATACAGTTGGTTTGACGCCTGTAATGTAAATTAGGGTCCTGCACTTGATGTAAATTAGTTTCCGATAAGCCTGAGAACCTGTAGAGCAGAAACCCGAAGGCCCCCTGGAAATGGGTTTTTAACTAAGTCAGGCCAAGTGAAGAGGGATTGCTGCACATTTATTTATTTATTTTTATTAATTGATTTATTGTTTTCATCTGTATACAATTGAGTACACACTTCTTAATGTGTATTTCTGTCTAAACTAAATAACATTATGGTAAATTTAATGACACATTCTATTATTACACTAAAAAGTCTGGGGATCAAGTCATTAAGATTTATCCTATAGGGAGCAGGAATTGTGCAAAGTATCATCATGGCAATCCATCCACTAGTGGCTGAGATATTTCAGTTATGTCAAGTGGAAAGACTGACTGACATCCCAGCATGGTCATCCCTAGAGCCTTGTTGCTTACATGGTTGAAAATATCAATACTTTGGATGGTGTTACAGCAACACTGTGATGTTCAGAGCTCCTGCGCACAAACTCAAGTTGGCTGCATGACAGGATGGTTTTCTCCACCAATATCTGTCACTTTACTGAGTGGCTAACCTAATTTCAGCAGAGAGCCTATAGCACAAGATAGGAGTTTTACTGCATTGCTCTATGCATTTCCTCCACGAGAGTGAGGTCCTCTCGGTGCCTTGTCATCATTCATAATGGGACCATTGAATGTAATTTGGTAGAGTGATTGGTTAGTAAAGCGAGAGAGAGAAAGAAGAGAGGGAGGAAGGATAAGTGAGAAAGAAAGAAAGCGCAGGACAGAGCTTAATGTAATGTCATGTTGAAGAGATGGTCTCGGGGCTCAGGCTATTCCATAATTTGATATAGATATAGAGTATACTCAGTGCTGTTGGTAGCAGACAGATACTGTCTGTATACTGAACGCAGCACACATAGTATGTTGTAAAGGGCCGGTGTGGAGTTCAGATAAAGCCAGGGGAAAGTTCACTCGTGGATTCTCAGCCTGACAGCAAGATTTAAAACAGGAAATGACTCGCCTAAAAAATTGCCACAGAGCAAGAACATGTACCTGCCCATTGGTTCTGTGGATCTGAATGTTCAAACTTATCTCCTACAAATTACGTGTATATACAAACAATTTGCAGAACAGAAAATGTGTTTTAAGGGGAAACTGAATTATTTTTATTAACATAATAAGGCAATGTCAATAATGTACCTGGCAAGTCGCATAATGTTGATACTGAAGTCAGTAAATAAGTGACATATTCACTGACAATTTATTTAATCGTTTTCTGCCAAAATAGGCAATCTTGCTTTACTATCCACTCATAACGACTACAGCATTATTCAAAATTTAGCAGTGTCTTAATAGACATAATCATGAGTAACATTTAGGAGGATCTATTTGCAGAATATTTGGAATATAGGTATATTTTAATTGGTGTTTTAAGTAGTGTAGAAAACATGTGGCCTGAGATCAATTCCAACCTGTATGTCACCGCCTTGTTTCTACTGTAGCCTAGAATTCACAAATCTCCTGATACGCGCTTAGAAGTTGAGCTGTATTTACTTGGTTGCAATCTGCAACTTCACAGCCAGATGCCACTAAATCCTAGTCCTCTAACCAAAGTGCTTTTGTTGCCTAACCAAAATCACAATCTTTCCTTACCTTAACTAAAGTGCCTTTGTTTGTTTGGCACCACAATGTAATTATGAAACCAATTTAGCATTACACGAATGGAATTTCTAGGAGACAGGGTTGGAATGCTGAATATTGGGGAGATGGGATTCCTACTCAACAACTGTTTTTACCAACTTTAATTTCCAGTTTTAGCACAGGAAAATAACCCCTCTTCTGGTGGTGATAGTGTCACTGTGCTCAAGGGGATATTTATTATAGCCTTTATCAGATTTTGGCGCATTCTGCTCATGAGGGGTTTTCTGTCAATTATTTGTCACTGTTGTTTACATTCACTTCAAACAGGATGCCAAGACTGCTTCCTAGTGGACATATTCCTCCCTGAAGCACTGAACTGATGAATGGATTGTAATCGCTGTCATAAAATCCTTGAACACTATTTGTCAGTATGTCACTTTAGCCTGTATGCCATATACAACATTGGATGTTAGCATTATTACATTTTGGTCAAAGGCAAGAAAGCCTTGGTGGAGCTGAGTAAGCAGCCATGACCAAGGCTGACTGTAATGGGCTGAGACACCTTTAAGAAAAACAAACACACTTCAATACATACTTCACCGCAAGATTTAATGTTGTATATCAGTTTGAAAAAACAAGTCAAAAGTTGCCAGAAAGCAGCAATACAAGTAAACCCCTCTCCTGAAAAATCCACTGAGGGCACCATACTTAATGCACACTTGCTTTTGAAATATTAGAGAGATATTCAGAGCAAAGTGTGTCTCAAAATTCATCACGGCCTATAGGCCTGCACCAGTCTGTTTTTTTAGGGGTAATGCACCTCAGAGGTGGGCAGTTGAATTGACAGCTTCCAAATAAATGAACTTTAGACTCACAATTATAAAATATTAGAAATACCTCAGTATAATGCAACACAATCCACAGCTCTCAGCTTATAGTTTGTGGCTGAACATGACATTCATACTGGTTGTACTGCATTAGATTTAGTTTCCTAATAAAGTGGCAATGGAGTTATTTTTATCTGTGAAGACTAATTATACGACTAAACAGTTAATCATAATATAACAACATTCATCATTTATTGTTGATTTAATTGTTTTTAAACACTTTCAAAGCTAAGGTGGGTCGCTGTCAGTGGATTTGCGAGGTAAATCCATGTATCTTTTGTGTCTTTTGCGTATGAACATTTGACATGTAAATTGAAATGTTGACCAATAGCAAGCAATCTTGACAGTACTGATCTTTGAGGGAACATGGAGAGTCCAAAATGAAGTAAGCTTTTGTCGCTTATTAGCTGTGTAACGGTCGTTCACATAGGACGTCTGAGCAGCGTGTGGTGTCTATGCCGCCAGACGGCAGCGTCTGACACAGCACTCACATTGAGAGCGTGTCAGCTGCTTGGCTGCTGTGGAGCTGCTGCTGCCAGCCGCACCTGAGACTTGTCTCAGATATGTATGCGCTTTTTTTGTTAGATTTAATTTGTGTGGCTACATTTTCCTCTTTTTTCCCTCCTCTCTCCTTCATTATCTGTTGCCTGGGGCTCTGGATAAGCAATACTGCTACAACAGTGTAAATACTGGAGGAACTGTCCTTGTCGCTTACATTTTCATTTAAAGCAGATAAGCACTCTCTGACAGTGTGAGAGGGTTTTTTTGTCAACCACCTTTACACCCTCATCTGATGTGATCCCTTTAAATCTGATCCCAAGTTCTTTTTATTCATGTTTCCTGGTGTATAAAACGATGCTGTGTCAACTTAATTTAAGGATTATGGTTTACACAGGCGAAATCTTTCATAATTATTATTTTTTTGCTGAATGTAGACATATGTAAAGTTATTTGCTGCTGAGGAATTAATCATCAAAGCTATGTTAGCTTTGGATCACAGTGTACACTTTTGTAGAAATGGAGCAAATAAGTTTGAGTTATATTAATGAATCTTGGAATGTGTGTCACCTTGATTACACACATGGAATGACATGTATGTAAAAATACTTTTCACACTCCTTCTCCTACTGAGGAGAGGCTTCACCTGCACAGTCACTTGTAACTTGTGGATTACTCTACCCCTGTCTCTCCTCTGCTGCAGAGTTTCACCACAGACAGTAATGCCCCCGCTCTCTCTCTCTCACACACACACACACACACACACACACACAGCTCAGCAGAGTGGAGAGCCAGACACAAGACAGAGTAGACGATGGCTGCTCCACGCATGGAAGCTTCACAAGTAAAAACAGCTGTGTGACAGCTGAGATCGGATTGGGTCAATAAAGCTCAATATATGTGATACCAATTAGTTGAAAAATGCCATATACCGATTGAGATTGGATCAGGACATCCCTAGATGCAGCACTCACAAAGGTTCAATGATGATAACCTCAACAATAGATATCACAGCAAGTAGTTTTGTATGAAAATATACGTCTAGGGCACTATAAAGTTATGTTAACAAAGAAGAATAAAAACTTTTTAAAGTGTTTTCAAAAGCGTTTTTTGCTGTGTACAAAAGTACAGAAAACAAATACGTCACTCAAACTGAAAAGCAAAGAGTAATTACCCATATCAGAAAAAAGAAGGATGACAGTTCTGAGTGCTTCTCACTCTGACCTTTTTTATTCAGCTGGATATGAAAATTCCTTTTATGCAATCATGGTCACCTTGAGTGCTCCATCTGAATCTTTTATTGTTGTTTTAAAAACCTGACTCAGTGTTCTTTTTTGCTCTATGCACACCAATGATAAAAGCACCCTAAAAGCATATTGTTGCTTGTTGTCAAAAGAAAAAAAAATCAATTACGTTGTGCTTCTTTGTCTTCCTTGAAAATAAAGTTTTACACGTTCATTTATGTTGAACATTCCGCACTTAAAGCCTATTAAAACCATACTGCCTCAAAGAGGAATACAATTATACTTTATTTTTGGAAAGATTTTAGTGTTCCAAGAAGACTATTGTATAAATCACTTCCAGAGGGGATCTTTAAGAATTTCCTCAGGTTTGCTTAATTCTTTTGAACAGGGTTTGAAGCTAGTCATTGCCTGGGCCACTCATTTTTTTTTTCTAAAGCAATGTCAGTGTGTTGACTGATTGTCTTGTTGAAACCTAATCCACCTCATTGTGTCTTCCTCTGTGTTAGTTCATTACAGTAATGTGTTCTACTACTACTGGGTCACGTACAGTGATTTTACATTGTTGTACAAGGAATTTGGGAAGGATAGGAACAGCTTCCCATCCTTGAATCATCGGGGCCTTATCCCACCGGGCCATCCATCTGTTGATCCCTAGTGCAAGAAGAAGGAGGAGGGGAGTGCAAAGACTATAAATCAAAATCTACCAGACAAGCAGTCTCTGTGGTTTAACTTTTGGGATACCGTTAAATGTAATTATTAATTCAGTATTCCACCCTAAATATGAAATAAGAGGCTTATCCTCTGACTTTAAATTCTGATCCAAAAATCAAATCCAAAAACATTGCCCTTGTTATTTATAAAACACCAGCTGCCTCTGCCAAAATCACATGTCAGTAATGCTTCTGCCAGGGTTTAATTCCAAATATCATTAGAAAATGTGACACCTGCTCTTAAAATGATGCTTGTGTGAAAGTAAATCTCAGTTTAATTATTAGATGTTGTCAATCACTTATTTTTCTAAAACAAACTTAACCAAACACAACTCCAGACATTTTGGTTTGGACTATTTTCTCATTTTCATTCTCATCAAAATGTTTTCGATGCATTATAGGGTTACTTAAATTTATTTTGGTGAGAGGCTAGCACCCTGTCAATCGGCAATGGCAGAGGTACACAAAAACAGTTATTTGGTTTACGAATTTCCAGTGGCCGTCCAATGGTCAACATCGACTGTTATCACATTAAAAACAATGGATGTACCGTTTCCTAATCAGCCACAAACACACAGGGCTACACTGGGTACAACAGCTGACAGTTTTGGAATTAAAGAATAAGGCCATACCTGTCCAAAAGTAAGTACGTTTTTATCCTCTTATGGCAAAACTCACAGACTCAGAGAAGTCACAGTCATGAAGCTTTTATTGACATCAGTGCTCCTTAGGCATTATGGGACGGGCTTGGAGGAGTGAAATTAAACAAGATAATGTCAGACTGTGTCTATCTAGTTTTGCCACTCAACACATGTTCTTTTTGAATTCACAGTTGGGTCTATATGTTGTTAGACCCTAGACCCTATAGACCCCTATACCATAGACCCTAGAAATAATAACTAGTAAAATATAATCAGTCAATAACAATTGTCTTCCTTATTGAATGATGAAAAAAGCATGATATTGTAAATTTGAAACAAATAAGACAGTATTTTCTTCCCATAAACCTTAAAATAGCACCAATGTTCCTGGGAAGACTTTGTTTGCTTTGATTTAAACCAATAAGCTCTGCATGCTCTCTAGTCTGTATGATGCCATGTTATTACGAAGGAACCCGACCGGAAGTTGCCACAATGTTACACATTCAGTACAGTGTTTGCAAGCACAACAACGCAGTTTGTTCCAACAAAGTCTGGTTCTTTTAGAGCAGAACGGACTGGAGCTTTACATCAAAGAAAATGTGAATTTAGTCAGAGATTAAAGCAGTGATTCAGATCTATAATACACACATCAGAGAGGGCGAGAGACAGAGCAAAGGGGGGCTCAGTAATCAATTATAGCAGCTGCGTGACTACTTCTGCCTGCACACACACACACACACACACACACTGTTTATCTGTCTTGAAATACAGCTCAGGTCCTCAGTGACAGAAAAAACAGTGTGTCTGCAGGGAAGAACTTTACTGTGAGTGTGTTTGTCAGTGTGCCTGTACCATGCAAAGTGTCTTTCCACTTTGAAGTATGACTAGGTCCTCAGTGACAGGATACACTCTGTACTGAAGAACTTTACCGTGTGAGTGTGTGTGTATGTGTGTGTTGTCACTGTGCTTCCCAGTATGTACAGATGGCAGTCTACCAGCATGGACTTGGAAAGGTAAGCATAAAAGCTGTGCTCGCTTCTCTTCATTTTCCAGCAGCAACTCTCACATTTGATCACAGACACATTATTATTCCATTGTACATACAGAGAACATACATTTAATTTACACATTCATCATCAATTCCCCACAGTAACTCTATAAATTATGATTATTTGATGCATGTTTGTGTTTATACATTTGTTTTAGCTCATGTTTTTGTGTTGTGTGCATAGCAGCAAATTATACACTACTTACAAAAGAGCTGAGTTGTTTATAATCAGAAATGGTTGAAGCTGTATCTTTACATGAGGCCAAGTTACTTATATGATCAAACACTGAAAAATAAGTTGTTTAAATAGACAGAAGTGTTGCTGACTGAAACAACAATTGTAGGAGTTTGGGGCCCTCTGGTAGCTCACCTGGTAGAGCTTGTGCCCAATGTACTAGGGCTGGATCCTTGTCACATTTTCTGTCTATCTTCAGCTATTCCTATCAAAAAATGTGACCGGTAGAAAAAGTCTTATGATTTCTTTGTGGAAGCTAAAATGCAATGAATATTCTCACGTCTATGGCAGTCAGGCTGATTGACACCAACAGATATCAAGTTCGCTGCAGGGGTTGAGTAGATGTTCTTAATGCAACTTGTGAATTTGCTGGATGTGTTTAAAATGTGCTCATGCTTTCTTTAATTAGAGCTGATCTACAGTTCACGATGTTCAAGTTTTCCCACAGGGCACAATATTAGAATCATCAACATCTGTAAATATTTAACTGTATGTGTGTATTAACAAGCAAATGGTTTGCTTTATCAAATACAAAATGTAGGGAAAAAAGTACACATATTAGTTTAGCTGTTTAAAATGATAGGATTTGTCTAGACTGAAACATTTGTATTCTCTTGTATTCACTGTATTAATGATTTCTTAAAGAGCATGCAAAGTGGGAGTGTATATCAGACTTATACATTCTGTCCACATTGTCTATTAAAAAGCTAATATAAAAACCTTCAGCAATGTTTGCTTTAAGTTCCATAAAGGCTGGTGCAGTATTGATTTACACTCATCAAGTTAAATTAACGTACTTTGTGTGAAAGCATATGTTCTTTGTTTAAGTTGCTTCTAGATTTTTTTTACAATCAACCTGTGTTTGTGCATATGTGTGTATAACTTTGTCTTTAACACATGTGTACTGTATGTGTGAGTTTCACTAGGTGTGTACTAGTAAATTAAACTGCTTACATACTTTGATTGATTCCTTAGTGAGAAAATATACTGTATTAAGTGCTGCTGCCATGGACAGAAAGAGAGAGAAAAAAGTGTGAGTGTGCATGCATTGTGTATATGGATTGTCTCCATGTGTTCGTCAGTTCTTCACTTATGGCAATCAACCAGCATGGATTTGGAAGAAAAGTACAAACGCTGCTCTCTTGTCTCTTCACTATTTCAGCAACTCTCACTTTCTCGTGTAATCACAGAAACACAGTGCACCTCTCTCTCTCTCTCTCTCGCCCTGTGTCTCTCTCTGTTTTTCTAATTGGTGTGCAGCATCCACCCACCAGCTGTCAGGGGGGCCCCATTGCGGAGCCCCGAGCCAGCCAATTACTGTCTAGGCAGGCGTACGCCATGAAGACCCAGTCAGACATCCAGAGGCTCCCGGAGGGTTCTGCCATGGCCGTCCAGTGACGGGGGGGGGGCAAAGCGGGTCAAACGTCGTGGCCGCTTCCCCCATCCTCCACCGCGCCTTCATCTTAATGGAGCTGACAAACACGAACGGCTCGAAGCCAAAAGGTCTCGAGGGGGGGGCTGGAGATGAAATGTGAGGTGAGGGGGCGAAGAAAGGAGATACGGTAAGGGGTTGAAAGTTGGAAAGGGACAAACAACACAGAACAAAAAGGGTGCTTTGTGTGAGTGGGTAGTAATGTGGCTGATTAAACATCAAGCATGTCCACGTCCAGTGAATCTGAGAAATTGCAGGAGTGTGGAGAGAAGAGATCAGAGGCCGCTCGATAAAAAAAAAATAGTGAAATGAGAAAAGGTTTACAGGTGGGAAACTGGACATGGGAGACAGTAAGCCAATCAGAGAGTGTGACGGAAGAAAAGAGGGGCTGAGGAAGAGGAGTGTAAGAGGGATATTGTTTCTCTGACAGGGTGTCTATAACAGTTGGAGTTCAGTGATGGCCTTGTGTCCGTCTGAAGAAACCATCATGCTTCATAAATGTGACATAAATACAGATACGTATGACTGATTTAAAAATAACACCCATTTTGTTTCAGGGTGGGCCAAGATTGGATAGCCACATTTTTGCTGTGAAACATAAGAAAAAAAAAAATAGGACATGGTGTAATTTCCCAGATACAATTTTCTATGGAAGTCAAAGTGGCTGAGCTTCACAAGGCATGGCTGTAAAAAAAGGAAAAAACAAAGTTAACATTTAAGTGGGAGTCACTGACACTTCATGTCTTGACTTGTGCTCAGCCAAGCATTTCAGCTGCAAATGTCTTCACGCTGGGTAACCACAAGCTTCTAATTTCAAGTCGCTTCTTTATCCTTTTTGCATGTACATATGCCACTGTATTGTGCTGTTGCTGAACAGTGTCTACTGATGCACGACTGCAGCCACTGCTGTTGTGCTATACTGCTTCCACAAGTGAGTGGAGTCCTGCCCTCTACTTACAGTGGACAGTTACTGATAGAAATCGGGTTGCATCACATAATAGATGTAATGACTTTAGCAAACACGCTCATGCTACAACTTCAGAAAAATGGGTGCATAACATACAACATGATGCTATTTCGATTGTCTTGTATCAAAGAGTGAGATACACATTACTTCAAGCCTTTTCTCTCTCTCACACAAGCTAATTTCTCTATCTCACATAAATCTCTCTTGCACCAACATTGTTTGATTCCATTCATTTCTTCACTCTAAATCAGAACATTAAACAATGCATGCAATGCCATGGGTTTTGCAATCAAATTACCCAGGTTAGGGCACAATAAATTCTGCTGTTGCTCCAGTAAACCCGCTTTTTGTCTCTTCACAGTCACCATTTCATAAGGTCCTCTTTCAAAACTTGTCACTAAAAAGTATGTTTAATTTGGTCTTGAGGGACTATATGAATCTGTTTTGAAAGTGTTATAACATCTAATTCAAATGAAAAGCATAGCATTGCTGCCTTCATGAAGCAGAACAAAAAAGGCACAAAATGAGTGCGGCGCTTCCCCACTATATCTCAAGGAATTAAAAGCTAAACACCGCAAGGAACTCAGCAGCACACAGTCGGGTGAAGGGGAAGTAGCTTCAAATTATTGTAATGCAGCATAATAACTGTACAATCATAAACATTTTTGTGTTCACACACTACCAATTTGCTTCCCAGTCAGGGAAATGAAAAGATGCATTAACAGTAAAAACAATGCATGCTTACAGATACAAAAATAAGGTAGCAGATTACGTGAGATGTACTATGTCTTGTTTAAAACAGTGCTGCATTTTGTTTTTCCCCTTTAGTTGGAAAGTCTTGCAGACCTTTTCACTGCTGTTCCGTATTCTGGCCTGCTGGATGTACACAACCATGTATCATCTCTGTCAATCATTTATTTTTGCCTTCCAGTCAGAAGCTTCACTGGGAGGCTACTGCGTTGAAGGTTCATGCCAGAGGGTAATTCCCCAGATCCCACGCCCACAACTCCTGCCAGATGCTAGTACAGCCAAATTATGTGATGGCTGACTCTCACAAACACTGCTATTTATGTTTGATGCAACATCACGATTAACCTGGAGGTACCTTTGTTAGGGATCAAACTCATCAAAGTCTATGCGGTGGAAACATTAATTTCAAAATCGAATGTAATGTTATATCTGTGGTAATAATAGCTTATCTAAAAGCTGGAAGGAAGGAGGGAAATTGACAGTCCACAGAGATTGTCTGTCATTGTTAATCTGTCAGAATCACAATTTAAAGGACCAGTGAGTATAATTTGGTGGCATCTAGCGGTGAAGTTGCAGATTGCAATCATTCCAATACAGCTCTGCCTTCCAAGTGTGTAGGAAAAACTACAATGGCTATTAAACAACAAAAAACGAAAAGGCCCAATCTAGAGCGATATTTGTCCATTCTGGGCTACTGAACAAAGATGGTAGTTTAAACTGGCGGCCTAACATAAAAACTGCTCATTCTAAAATAATGAAAACACATTAACACACAAATTCTTATTTTCAGGTGATTATACACTAATGAATACATACCTATGAATAATATATATATTTTTTGTCAATAGGTCCTTGTAAAGGTTACACACTGGACTTTAAATTGTTGTTTTTAGCCTCAACAGGCAGCTGTCAGTGTACAGTTTTTCTCTATTGGCAGCAAACAGCAGACCTACACATTAGCAGGTGAACATAATGGATAATTTAGCAGCTATGGAGCCAGATGTTTCCCTGAGGAGTTACTAGAGACCAAAGCTGATCAAAAGAGAGTGGGTATTAGACTCGTATTCAGTAGATGGCCTAAAACACAACTCCAAATGAATGTTAAGGTTGTGATAAGCAATAGTTTAGTAACAAGTTTACTATATTAACTTAAAAGGAAGGGGCCCCAATAATCAGTTAGGGTTAGTTTTTAATGTAATTTGTAAACATTTTATAGGAAGGAAATGCAGTTAATACATTTGTTAGACCTCTGAGATAAACTGACTCTAAACATAACTTTTAGTTGTTTACTAAAAGACTCCACAGGGTTAAACAGGTGACATCTGTTTCAAATTGGATGAAATGTACATTCCATTCAGTAATTTTATCCATTTAATGCTGCCTCTCTTCACAAAAACCTGTGCAGTTTTTCACAGCAGCCTGTGATTCTGCACTTCAAAGAAATGTTACACACCAAGCCGTAAATACTCATTGCTGGCTTTCTTCTGGGTAATTGCCTGATTATAAATGTTGGCATTTATTCAGCTGCACACAAGTGGGATAAGAAAAAAAATACTAAACACAACCTCAAAGTTCAGTCTCAAAGTTGATGATGATATACAATTGTGGAAATTATGGGTGTAATTTCTGTTTCTATGAAATCTAAAGTTAAGTAAAAACCTTGACTATTTTAAAGGTGAGATTCTGCTGTTTGACTTTTGGGGAAGTGCAGTTCTCATTGGAGAACAGTCTGACTTCCCATCACCAGCACCCTGCTGCCCAATGTGGTTAACACTGCAATCGGCACCTAGCCCTTGAGCTGAATGTGAGAGTGTGGAGAGGCTATTAAAACAGCACTGACCTCTGAAATGAGTGTTTCAGTGGAAAAAAAAAGTGTTGCAGTGGAGAGCCACCAGGGACAGAAGCAGTCAAAGGAGACATAGTGAGAGGACCAAAGGGAAATTTAAATGGAAATCATTGGGCTGCGTAATGTCTCAGCGCTAACACAAACACACACCACCGTTGCACTGCGCCTCCACCAAATCTGCCATTTTATCACATTTGAGTTATTGTTCAACAAAGCGTCACTGTGTGTGTCACTGAGGAGAAATGTCACTTACACTGTAATGGATTTGTTTATGTTATTAACCACACAATGAGTAATAAAACACATTTGCACTGTAAGTAAAATCACCAACACAGAACAGCTAATTGCAATGAGCATATAGTTATGCAATGAAATGCAGCAATAGTTGAGGATTCTCTCACCATTGAATTGACACTGGAGAGAAACACATTTGTATGCATTAAAGCTGCATGCACTGCAAGTAACTAAATCAAACCTTGTCTCCTAGATGTTATAAAAATATACTACTAATTATTCTAACACTAACTTGCAGCAAAAAGCAAAAATTTTCACTGACAAGATATTTCATGTATTTTGCCAACAAAATCTGCTTGTAGCAACTACAGCATGATTTACTTTTTTAGTTGAGGCCTTAGGGCTTAATTGTAAGTAACATTAGAAGATTTAATTCAGATTTGGTTTCTCCTCTGATACCGATTATGATACCCAGACTCACTCTGTTAATGAGTAGTGATCAAATATCAGTTCTTGTTTCTTAAAACCTCACACTGTACAATTTATTGGGATAATTATTCTATGAGTATCATTAATATTATGTTGTAATAACCTTTTATCTGTAAGCAGAGATGTTTATACACCAATATTCATTTTAATTTCATGATGCCAGTGATTTAGAAACAGTATTAAATACTGATCATCGGTCCCAGCTGAAGGCTGACTTCCTGCTCACCGTTTAGGGCTTGCTGTGAATCAATATCAAAAGTATATCAAAAGCCTTCGTCTGAACAAAACAGACTTGGTTGTAACCCCTGTTTCCATATTGTTATGGAGATCCAAGCAACATGATAGCATCACTTTTGGTTGTGTCCAATTCTCCCTAATGTGAAATGACAAAGTTCACTAAATAACTGGCTGTGTTACTTATTGGTTATGATGGTTTAGTGAATATGTTTACATTCTTGATGTTGACCCTAAGTTAGAAAGATTGTTGACATATTTGATTTGAGTAAAAGTTGCTTTGAGTTAATCTTTTTTGTTTTACTTGAACCGATTTTCACCCATAGTACAATGTTTCCCCACCTTTATCTATTTAGGTGGAAGTTTCACTGAGAGCAATGCTTTCTTTTTCAAGCCCTGATTACATTCACACAGGGAAGCTGTCCAGTACAACTAGTCTGATCCGGTGGCCGCTGAGCAGCTCCACTGGAGATTTTGTGGTTCCCTCCCGCAAGAGCTGCTTTTCACTTGATTCTGCTGGTCTGGGGAATCTTCAGTTTACTGGTTATTCTGAAAAGGAAAATGTGCAGTACATTGATGTTAAGGACGGACTTTGAGAGGAATGTAACTGGAAGTAGAAAAAACTGTTTTTGACCTGGGACAGAAAGAGTTATTTCATTATCAGGTGCATCAGTAGTGGCTTTAGCTAGACTGGAAGATATTATTATTAGGTGGCAACAATACATTTCACAGCTTCCTTCAAAGGGAATATATTTTCTAAATCAGTCTCACATTATCCTGATTAATGAGGCTGCAGATTATATTATGTATTAACTAGGAACACACAGCAGAGGTTTTTTTAGTGTTTTCCTATCCTTTTCCATCATACTGATCAACTGTTATCAATGTTAATAGTTTCTTCTCTTGTTTGTTGCAGTATAGGATATTAAGACATGTGAGGAATTGTGCAAACTGTCAAATTAGAGATAAATAACTGGAGTTATGTTTTAAGGTTTAGGTCACCTTTAAGCAGCCAATCACAATCAACTGCTGCAACAAGCTGTATTTACCTCTAAACCACCACTGTTACTATACAACTAGCAATCAGTGGGCTTAAGTTGGCCATCAGACAGAAGCAAAGAGGCGGCAGCTGGTAGTGCGAGTTTCCAACTGAGACCTGACAGTTTAGCACGGTATTTATTTCTGAGTCTTGGACTTACAGCTCCAGGGATGTGAACGACATCAAAAGTCTTTTTTGGCACACAGTTCTCTTTACAAGTTCTCGATATGCTTTGTCAAGGTTTGTTTGGCTTTGGTGAAATTTTAAAAAAGGCTTGGGGGCTGAATGTTCTTTGAGGATGCCAAAGGAAATGACTGTGGCTTATGAAACATAATGTTTAATATTTTGTTTTACCTGATAACAAATGTGTCGAGCATCTGGAAATTAAGTATAAAAAAGTGCCAGTATGTGTGGGTATAATGTGTCCATGTGCTCTTATACTGCTATCTTTGTGAAGACCAATTGTAACCGTGTCCATAATCTATTATTAAAGGCTCTTTCACCCTCCAAGACATGCAGGTTAAGGTTAAATTGTGTTATTTAAGTATTTTTTAGGGCTCCAAATATGGAAAAATCATTCAGTAATTATGAAGCAAAAACCCCAAATCATTTTCGTGTAACAGAAGTATATTCATCCCTCAGATTTATCTTGCAGCCTATTGGGAGTTCCGGTTGGGTCCTTGGTTTCCAAAATATATTTTGCCACACAATTGAACAGCTACCATTTCAGCATGAAATACTGTATTAAAAGAAATTGCCACTGCTGAAGAAATGAATCCAGTTTTATTACTGTAATTACAGCATTTTAAGTTCATTTGGTTTTCTGTTGTTGTGCAAATGAAATTTAGAGAGATGTTTCAGTACAAAAGGTAGTCTTCAGTGTGTGAATAGACAGGTGCACAGAGACACAAAAGTACAAACATGCAAAAACATCCTGGATTCTTGCCACTATTTTGGTGAGAATCTCTTGTAAATATCAGGATCTCAATTTCCAGTATTCAATTAAGTATGTACACACAGAAGAACCTGTAGGCACAGGATAAACACCCACCATGCAGATAATTCACAGGTAAACTTTTGTAATGGCTACACATTTGGTCAGAAGAGTTAGCTTCAGATTCCTCCATGAATCACACCTGCTCTCCTCCTCCCACAGCCTCTCCCAGTCATTCATCGGGAAACATTCCACCTTCATTTACCACAAACTGCTCAAACAACCACTGCCATCATGGCGTGTACAGTTCTCTGGAATCACTTACTAGTGCATTTAGCCATACCCACATTAGCATACCACAATGAGAGTCGTGATTAGCGCATTGAAAATTGATTACCTTGACAACTATCTTGGGGTGTTGCCCGCTGAGGCTGGCGGAGTAACCGGAAATAAACGCCAGAATGAATGAATGCCTTGAAGTCTTGCGCTTTCGGTCTCTCAAATATGCACACAAAAGCATGGCCCTGAAAACATGGCAGAGGACGCCCTGCATCTGGCTGCTTACTTCCTGGGCTGTGATGAGAGAAGCTGAACCTTTTGTCTGCTTAAACAATGAACCACCTGTTTTCAGAGCACACGTTCATTGTTGGATACTTGTGGATAATTGCTCATGCCACTGGTTGTTTTTTTTAGTATGACTGTTGGGAAGTGGTAGGCAATATCGCTCACAATCAAGGCCTGATTATCTACGTGGTGTGAGAACATTTCATGGAAATTGCTCTTGGATTGTGATGCATACAGTAACACCATGGGCCCACTTTGAGTAAACGTTTGGCTGTGGGCGGTAATCTGCCATTCAGCTGCTGCTGAGTTCAGCAATGACAATGGGAGAGAAGCATAAAAAATGACGATGATGATGTAGTGTGTGCTGTAGCAAATGAAAAGCCATCAATGATCAACAAGTAATATTATTAAAAAGATACGTTAAGAAAGCAGAGGGATCATTGGCAAATTGTGTCAAAATGTAGGCCTACACTCAATAGCGTTTTAAAGTCAGAATTAATTGCCCAATATGAAGTTCATCAAGCAGGTGATTACCCCATGGATGTATTGTGGAACATATTAGTATAACACACGAAACCCCCAATTACATCAGTGTGCAAACTCCATGTGGTAACTTAATACAATTTACCACAAAGAGAGAGAAAATGGCATTATGGGTATCCAAGTGTGCTGACATCAGGAGGAGCATCTCCTGAATACTTAGTTTGTCTCTGTGTTTAAGTGTGTGTGTTACAGTATGATTACATCTAAAATCCGTGCACACAAGCATCTTTTCATCTCCTTACTTCCCACCTTCTGTCCTCCATCATCTCTCACTAAGACTGATGTGGGCGTCTATCATGGCCTGTTTGTTTCCTGCCATTCCTCACTTCCCCACTCTCCACAGTATCCATCACTCACCTGCTACTACCTGGATTGAGACTTATCTTGACTATATGGCAGTTATTGACAAATAGACAGTGTTTTGGGACCATTTTTTGTCTGTTATTTGTTGCCACATTCATTGCTTCACAGTGGATTTTACATGGATAATATTTATTTTGCCATATGTCTTCTTTTGGCTTATTCATAACAACACATAATTTCTCCTCCTCAGCCAAGTTTGGCTGGATTTGTGTCTATTTTAACCAGCCATTTTCAATATCCACTGTAAATGTAACAACAACAACAACAAAAGTTTGCGTTTTAATCAAGATTTGGTCAAATTGAGGGAGAACAGATCACTACTTTGGCAAAGTTTTCAAATTCTGTGAAAACTGAGAAAAAACTAAGGAATCTTAAAAAAATATGTTTTTAAATGCTTTGTGCAAAGTTGTTAGGTAAAACCTTTACATATGAAGAAAAATAAATGTTAAGGAAAATGCCTATACATTACTTGAATATTGAACCACAAACTGATCATACAATGAAGTGATTTCTTTAAACATCACCCATGCAAATGCCTTGGGTAGGAGGTTTTCGGCAGAATATGATTAAATGTCAAAATCATGAATTTTTGGACATGTCAGGTGTCCATGGTGTCTCTCATAGTCAATCTGGACATACGTAACCAGGGCCCTGTGTCTTGATAATGAATGAGTCTTTTCAAGAATGTTCCCTAATGTTTTTTTTTTTACCCATTTCCCAAAAACGCGGGAAAAAAAGCTAGTGCTCACAGCTTTTCAGAGCTTCTTCATATTGACTGTGGTGCCGAAGAGCATGTTAAATATGAAATAAAATGCCTTAACTCAGCATATTTAATTATCTGTGAGCCAAAACTTTAAAGAGCCCCTCTAGATATGTTTTAAGACATATGAAATATTCTGCTTTATATACTAACAAAACAAAGTTCCATACATTTCTAAAAATCCTAAAAGCCCATCTTTCTCCCTCTTTAAAAAAAATCCAGGATTTCTGAACTGCAAATATGTTTTAAAAATGCAATGCACTTCACTTAGAAGTCTGTAATATAGTACTCACAAATGCTTTGACACACACTATACATCACATATATATATGAAAACAGCCCTCTAGTTTGTTTCTGAACAGTCAACATCAACAGTCAAGTTTTTAGATGCTTTGGGAAATGGGGCCCAGGTCTTAAATGTGGTTCTATAGAGCAGTGTTTCTTAAAACCCTAGGGGTACTTACAGTACTGCAGGGGGTACATGAGATTTAAGAAAAAAAAGGTCAATAAAAATGTGGATTTAAGTTTGAAACAACATTTTATACATTCAGTATTCCTATTTTCAATGCAGCCTTTACTGCCATAAACTGTCAAAACAAAAGAAAGAAGTTGAAAGAAGAAGAAAAGAAGAATAATTTGTTTACTGCAGTTGCCTGACAGCCACCTTGAAAGACTAAATAATAAGTTATCTTAACTAACTTTGTATTACTGCATGATGACAAAAATTGGTTTGCCATGAATTTAGTAATGGATTTAATGGATAATGGATTTAGGTTGTTTAATAAGTCAGACACTGATGGCACAGTACAGTTAGAGAAAAAATGTACACTAGATGTATTTATAAATGAGGATTGTTGAGTTGGGGTGGATTATTCATTATCTAGAGATTCACATTGGATGTGGGCAGGCAGAATGAGTTGGGGGAGCTGGAAGACAGACAAGATCAAGAGAGAAATTGACCTGAAGCACAGAAAATTAAATGTCAGGCAGGAGTTTAAAAGCAACACGAAGAACAATCAAAACTGGAGTCAGAGTTTGGCCGTAATATTTCTAACACATATGCAAACTGTATGATCTGGAGAAGACTGGAGTGAAGAGCCGGGCTAGATATACTGCAGTCTTGATTAGTGGATAAGTTACAGGTGATTGGAGCAGGAGGGCGTAATGCTACACAAACACACACAAAGATGTGTGTCAAACTCAACCAAAACATTTTATCAGGTCTGGAATTAGCTAGGACTTCCTCCTCCAAATCACACAGGATAACTGCAGACTCGGTTGCAACACATTTCCAGTCTCCTTTTGGCACTTCCAGTCACTTTCTCATCTCTTGAACCTGGCAAACAAGAAAATAAACGTTTGTCCTTGTGACCATCACTCGCCCTCCTCTTCCTCTTCATCTTATTCTTTGTGGTCATCCTTGTTATCTCTATTTTAATGAGTCCCTCCAGGCTTTGAAGCCTTAAGCTAAGCAATTAACATACAGAAGAAGCCCGGCTACATTCCTGTAAAGAAATTGCCGTGTGTTTTGAAGTTGCCTTCAAAACACACACAACACAGTGAGTGCACTTTTCTTTTGAAACAATTTTCAAGTATGTGATGTTTGCACTGGCAGACTAAGCTACTTCTCAAGAGGGAGCCAATGCAGTGCTCTGGCCATCATCATGGAAAAGTTTGTCCTCATTTGAGTAATTTTGAAAGATGATGACTCCAGAGCTCCCATCAAGGTGCAATAAAAAATAAGTGTAATCTTGCTGCTCTCAAGTGGTAATAATGCCTCTCTCTCATGCTGACAGTCTTTATATTGTACGTCTCTTTCTATTTCTGTGACATAAATCACAACGATGAGAGTGTGTGTTGTGGCCTTCAGAAAAGCTTGAAAGGGCACTGCCATGCAAGGGAAGGGAAGTCTATCTGTACAGCACACTGATATGCGTCAAACTCTGAATATGATACTTAAATATAGAATAATATATATAGAATAATCATAGACCTGTCTAAGCAACTGCATTATAGCAGCTGAGAGTTGTGAGCTTTTCTTATAGGCATCTTGATTGCTGAGAGGAGGAGGGGATGGTGGTGATCCATTGACTCCCAAAACAACATATATGACGACTGGAGAGTACCAGGAACAGGCAGTGGACCGGAAGTCATGTGATGCAAGTCAAGTGATGTTAAACAGGTGGTTAACGTTGTGAAATGGACACAAAGGATAAGGCGCGTAAACGTATTAGTTAGGTTGAAGAAAAGATCATGATTTAGGATAAAATAAATATGTTACATTACCTAAGTTACCTGTAGCGTTATGTAACATAAATTTTTAAATAAGTCAACACTGACTGGTTTCACACAGGTCACAAGCACTGGTATCCTGCGTGAAATTCCTGTCTTTCTCGCTGTTTATACAGCTCACATCATAATTACTACCGCCACTAGAGGTCGCCGCCTAACAATAAAGATAAATATAGGTCGTATAAGCTGCTTGCACAAACAATCTATATACAGCCGTTTTTTTTGGTGAGGACTGGACTTTTGGATTTCTGTCACACTCGACTGTCCTGTTACGCTGACTACTTTCACATGACAACATGAGAAGGAAGTGAGTGGGAAGCGATTAACGGAGATGGAAAAAAAGGAGAGGTCGAAAGAGACAGATTATATCTGATTACTCATGTCAGATCCGATCACATTCATATCATGGAGCTGATGAACTCATACAGATATTGACGGCAATGAAATTCCAATTTGAATATATTATATATCTGAGGGTTAAAAGTGTGTGTGGACTAAACCAGCTTGTGTGTGTGCTGACCATTTTCTGAAGAACTTTGTGGTGACTAATGTATGTGACTACCTAAAACTTGTCTTTGTTGGAATGCTTTAATTTGTTCTCAGGTATGCTTAACACACAGATACACAAGCGAAAACACAAAACACACACACCCTTTGAGCAACTAATTGAAAAACCCCACATCTAATTAAAATGTGAGAACAGTCTTTAGGTGTGTTGAGCACAAAAAGCCCCCACTGACCCACTTCAATATACAGGTAGGGCAAAGTAACTTCCATTGCTGCTTTAATTAGAGCACTTTTTCTAATTGTGTTTCAAACACCAAAGAGTACAGTCTGAGTCTTTGCAGTTTTATAGCTGAAGGTGAGAAATGAGCTGGCTTTATGTGCATGTGTATTTTTATTGTATATTTGACTGTGCTCCTAAATGTGCATAACAGTTTGTCAGCAACCATTTGGCCTCTGTATCAGCTTTAAAACTCTCCAAAGCTCACAAGGTTAAACTAAAAATAACATTTCCCTTTTCTCTTTCCCACTTTTCTCTCACTCTTTCTCCATTCGGCTTTCTTTTTTCTGTTCATCTCTCCATACAATCACCCTGTTCCTCTCTCTTTTCACACTGGTTCTCCTTTATGGCATACACGCTCTCTCCTCCCTCCTCCTTGATTTTTTAGCCTCTCTGCTAATTAGTTCCTTTGCCATCTACCATTTAGAGATGAGAGAACCAGCATTTAGCTATCGACACTCACAACAATAATCATCTCGAGCTGACTGTGCCCGACCCCTGCGTTCCAGTGAAGTGAAGTGTCCTTTCTCAAAGAATTGAAGAAGTATTCGTTAGGCTGCTGTGCACAAATTCATGTATGCAAAGGGATGTAAACACAGGGGATGAACAACACATTAATATGCATTTTTATACACAGTGGACACTTACACATACAGAAATGCGAATGCAAGGTTGGTGTGTGAATATGCACACACACACAAACACACAAACACTGATCTTGGCCTGCACTCACCACTTCACCATAATGTGGACAGACCTTCAGCCTTGAGGGCAGATGATTGTGTTAAATAGCATCAGTGTCAGAGTGCAGCTTGCACCCCGTGTTCACTGTTCCAGAACAGTCACACAGTGCTGGTGCAGCAGTAAAATAAATGCCCCCACGTTCCTACCACCCTCACCACTTGAGGCTATGTTCTAAATGTTATCCTTGGTACGACCCCCTGTTATCCTGATTATGTCATTGTATGAATGGCTAAAGAAGAATGTTGGGAGTGGTATGTGTTGAAAAGTATAAGCTTGATACATAAGGCAGACCGAGGAGGTGAATGTGTGACTGTCCAAGTTTGCAAGCTAACTAATAGGATATGCTACTGGGAAACTGGAACCTCATCGAAAACAGCTGATCTGCATTTTAGATTCTTATTTTAAAGTAAATATGGTCAAATTTAATGTTCTATTTAAAGTACTAATTAAAGCATCCAGACAAAATTGTGTCTCATAGCACATGTTCAGGACTGAAGGAGCTTAAGATCACCTCATAGTTAACTATAGTTAGTTAACTGTTACAAGCTTTCTATAACAGTTTGGAGTTTTTCCAAACCCAGTGAGTGTTTCAGTATACTATGTAAACACTGAAAAGGGACTACAGTTGTAAACATCTTGTGTAAAGAAACTTTTAGTGAAGTTTAGTGTGAGGATGAGTCAAATAAAACTTAGTGAGTTAGATATGGGCTTTCTAAATGGATGCACAGAATAAATCAAACCAGGAAATATGTTTTTTACAAACTTTCAAGAGACAAGTAATTATTTCTGCCACTTAGTGTTTCTTTAGAGAAAGTGTTATTACCTACAGAACTGATGAAAATGAATGAAAATAATGAATCTGAAAGTATTCCTTACATTGAATAGCCTGGAACAATCCAGCTAATTAGAGTTAATAAGTCTTACTTATTAACACAGGGAGATTGTTCCAGGTTACTGGGTATCATCTATTTTCTTGCAACTCTTTCCTCAGGCTGTTGCCAATAAGAACATTACTGTCGTCGTATTGTGTGTTTAAATTGGTGTAAAAAGGGACCCTAAAGCAGCACAAAAGTGACAGAGTTAACAAGATTGATTATAACAACAGCAAAAAGAGAGTGTGTTTCCCCTGTATGGAGTGGGGAAATAAAGTGTGGCTAAGTGTGGCTGTATTCAGAGTTGTGTTGCTGATGTAACCCAGATTTAGTTTGATGCTTGTGCATCATACTGCATAACCCAGTTTATTACTGTTGGCTTGGTTTGTTAATATTTTCCCCCCTTAACTAAAAATGGTTAGATACCACGTATTAATTTATAACACCAGTACTTATACCACAATGTTCAGTATACTAATGCTGATAACAATCTTGTTATTTTGCCTCCTATAATATCTACTAAGCTAATTCATATGTACTTTGCTCAAAACAGATCCTAAAATCATATTCAGAATACATTATCTACAACATGGCTTATGGTATTTTCTTTTATTAATCTCTTTCTAACCATTCTTGCAAAACAAACTCTAAAGAGTAAATTTATACCAGTCTGAAAAGCATTTGAGCATTGCAGTGTATCACATTGAAGTTTTGTGTCCTGTCCGCTTGGTGCAAAGGACAGTAGCTGCTTAGTGTATGTGCGTTTCTGCATGTTTTATTAATTTGATTGGAATCTAATGATCATGAGAATTTATTATGAGATAAATAAATCATTAAAAATATACCTGAAATGCATTCTATGTATTCTTTAGGTGTCTCTGTGTGGAGCCAGACTGTGTCATATGCTATAAACTACTAAACTTTAATGAGATTGCATGTCCTTGGTTATTGACGACACTCTGACAAAAGTTGATAAAATCCTTCAATCCCCTTTTTGTGTGATACGACCTTTGCTGGAAATGTTTCCAGTCAGTGTATGAGGGAGAAACTGTGATACCACAAGGGAGAAAATATGTGTGTGTGAGCACGTGTGGTTTAGTTAACAAAAGAGAGACATAGACACAGTACAAGATCCTGACATGTTCAGTGAGAGAGACAGAGGCCAGAAAACACAATCATGGGGTACAATAGGAGTTAAAGGGAGAGGGGAGCTGCCCTGAGAGATAGCACGGTGAGGGCAAGATGAAATATTTACATGACAGAACTAGGCGGGTTTATCTAACTCTGAAAAATAGATGAGTTCTCCAAGGAGCTTCCAGGGTTTGTTCATTCACAGAAAAACAGACCAGGAGTCTCATTTAAAAAACTGTTTAGGGATTACAACCCAGTTAAAATTGAACAAGCATGGACAAGCCTCGCATATTGCCTCTATACTGAAACCTCCATAATTAAGCATAAATAATACAGACCCAGTTTTCTGTAATGCATATGCAATAAATGTGTTTGTAGGTAATTTGATTGTAAGAAAACTGTAATGTTAGATCATAAAAACAGCACAAAAAATTTAGAAAAGTGAAGAATGAGCATTCATTATTTGTGTATAATGAGACTGCTGTGGAAAGCCTGTAGACATCTAATCCGTCCATTACTTCAGCTCAACATTGTCCTTCCTTCAAGTCACAAGAGGTCTTCAAATAGCAACAGTGGGCTTTAGTATCGTATCATATGGTAACTAAACATGTGTAAAACATCAGCTATATTCTGCACTGCACAACTCCATCAGAAAATGCTGATCCTGTCAATAAGTTGTTGATGGTTAATCTTGCCTAATATCTGAATATAGAGCTCAGATCTATATATCAATCTATAAGTAGATTTATGGATGTTTATGGTCATCAGAATAAAAGGAAAGTGCAAGTTCCACTGATTTCAACAGAGGAGTAAAACAAGACTGAGAAGAAGGGGTACAAGTTTATTGGAAAAAAGAAAAAGAAAAAAAGGAATTACTGCATTCATTTGGAAGCGTATATATCTGAATAATGTACTTGATTACATCTCTTTTAGACAGTGCTGTTCACCATCATCACTAAGGTACTGAATAAGAGAATACTTTGGTGAGAGAATGGTGTTCATGCTGGTGGCCCTGGGGGTTAAGTTGGGGTCTGGCTGGGGACCTTTGCTCCATGTCATTCCAATTTTCCTTCTCATTTCTCATTTCTTGTCTGCTCTCCACTGTCAGTGGGCATACAAATGGCCAAAAACCTAATTATGAAAAAAATGAAAAGGTGTTCATCCCTTCAGTAAAGTTCCAGAGACTTGGACAAAATATGCCAAGAAACTTTGAAGCTGCTCTGCATGCTCAGGAAATCAGAAAAGGTTCATTTTACAGAAAACAGAAGTTACTGTTTGACATTACTCCTCAGTGGAAGCACAACAATTATGCACAAAACAGTATCAACTAAAGCAGAATGCAAATGTTGCATTACAGATGAGACAATATGCAAATATTAAATTACAAATGAACACAGTATGTAAATGTGATGTTATATTTAGCGGTACAATATAATCAGTGTTCTTTGGGATGAGTGCATGCAGACCTCATTTGGATTTTAGCAGGGAAGGAAAGTGGGAAGGTGGATCAAAGTGTGACACTGGGGCTAATAAACAACCTCTTCCTATTACAGACTTTACTTTTGAACTACATGCATTATTCCACCAGTAGTGTTAACAGAAACTTATGTCATTCTAAAAGTACCTAAGATTTTACCCACTCAGCCTTTTATATAATTTCCGAAATGAATGTAATAGGCCTAACTGGCCCTAATTGCCATACATTAGCATAAGCACTTGTTTTTGGTTTGGGCAAGTTGCACTAACAAGATTAAAAGTCAGCCTTTCCAGCAGCCCCTTAGGCTGCAATAATTATTACAATGCTACAAAAGTGCATCTGGAGTAAAAGAAAGGGGGGGTTGGGATGTGTGTGAGGGGTGTGGGGTGACATTGCGACAAAGACAATTGTTTGTATTTGATCTCATGATTAATGAATAATATTACTACATACTACAAGTTCACTTTTTACTTTTCCAATCTAAGGGTGTAGTTAAATGGAAACAGACAATTTTGCACATAAACATCAGTTTACTAGTCTGGTTCTGTGGCTGGACAATTAGAATGCTTCATGTCCTTAAGGGAATCTAGGTCTTTCTAGGTCTTGGACCCTTATGAGAAAGCCTGCATTATACACTGGGGGTGTGGATTTAATGAAAGATTCCATTAGCGACTAAAAGACAGGATAACTTGGATTCTGCTGCACAGATTTTGAATATTTTTCACCAAACCTCATGCAACACTACATTTCTGGAGTGTACTTTTAATCAGCATTGCACTAAAACCACTTGATCGGCCATATAATTTTTTTGGGACACTAAAATTGAATTAATTAATTTATCAAACAACTCCAAAGGCTGACATAGCATTAGCTTTCTGTTGCGTAACCATGCAAGTTCATTCTGAAGAATGTCTTGTAGGAAATGTCCATTGATGTGGCCTTTTTTTCAAATTGTATTACATTATTATTTATTATTAATCATATATATTTATTATTTTTATTCTGGTCTTTTGTTGCCGAACACACTTTAAAAGAACACATCGCTAGGGTCTTTGTCTTACTGTACTTGCCCCTGTACTTTTTTTAATTGAAGAATTGAAGCCTAAAAATATAATATCTGTCCACGATGTTGATTTCTAGAGGCACATCTGCTTTTGTAGTAGAATATGAGAGCAAAACAGAAACTCTTAATGATAGCAGAATGAGGTTCAAGAATTCTTCAACACAAGATATTATCTTTAAAAAGCCAACAGCCGTGAAGGGCTGCAAAAAAGTACTGCAGCCCTGATGATTAATGAGAGAATAATGAGAATTTGACAGTAGTTTATTTAGTCATATCCTACACATTTACATTATAAACCAATTGGACAGCCACTGTATATCCACTCCCTGTAAGAATCCTTTTTCTCCTCTGTGTGTCCTCTGCTTGAATATCTTTTCTTTTTAATATCTCTTCCTTGTCTGTCTGCATGCAAAATAAGCCGTTAGCCCAGAGATAGAGCGTAATTACCAGCAGAGAAAGCGCCTAAATTGACATTCTCACCGCCTCTCGGCTCGGAAAGGTCCTCCTAAGAGGCTTACAGCATGACAAACCTGCTGCGTTAATAGGTTAATACTTAAGCCTCCCTGCTGCCTTCATTTCCACTACACCTTCATGTATTTGTTGTGAAAGCACTCAGTCATTTTCCCCTGTTTCTCCAATACTTTTTTCATACTCGCTTTCATAATGCAGTGCCCTATGTGCTTCTTTTTTGTCTCTGGTTAATTAACATTTAACTAACACATTGTTTTCTTTGTGAGATTCCCCCTCGCCTTCTTCTTCTCGCCTGCTTTTTTCCTCTTGCTCCCTTATTACTTTGTCTTCCTCTTGCCTCTCTCTCTGTGTCGTCTTTGATTTCAGCCCTGCGGCGAACTGGTGAGTCGTCGCTGTCCTTGAATGGATAATTAGAATTACACCGAGGCACTGTATAATTGTGGAAGTGTTTCATATATGATTAATGTACCGCCAAGCCCCTTCCTCACGCATGCAAATATTCACACAAATATATTCTTGACTTCAGATTTCTATCTACCTTTTGCCAAACTATTCCAACACCTTTTTTTGTCTCTTGTTCTCTTGTCTCTCGTTTTTTCCCCCCCCATTGCTGGCAGTTCTTTTTCCTTTGAGGATAGACTTCACTCCTCCCACACACACACACACACACACACACACACCTATTGCCCATCACCTGCATTGCTTTCTCTTGTCTCTTCCTCTCAATCTCCCCTCAGAGTTTTCTTCTCCATTGAGAATAAGCTCCTTCGCCAACACACATGCGAACACACAATCTTGCATGCATTTGCACTCTTACACAGACATACACAAATGGTTGCTGTCATTTTCTACCAATTGTCTTTTCTGTGCCTCCCTCTGTCTCATTCTGCCAGTTATTCCCAGAGTTCCCCTCTCCTAAGAGCATACGCATCCATAAAACACACACATTCCGAGCTCACACAAAAACACAAACTATCTCTGTTGATGGATTGGCTACTCCCATTTTCTATTCTTCTTGCTTCTTCCTCCTCCAGCTCCTCTTCCTAGATGAGGACTTACAACCAGGCAGCCTCCTCAGACTTGCTTGTCTCAATAATGTGATATCCATGTTTTGTAGCACAACCCCTGAGGAAGCCATCTTTCCGCCATCATGCCTCAGGAATCAGTACAGCGTGGTAGCCACTCTCATGCGTACTCCTCTTATCGCCACACTCCGCTGAGGGCAGTAATGGCTAAAGAGTCTTTTATGAGGGAGCTTGTAGTTCCTGGTGACAGCTGAGCTTCCAGACGTGTCCACAGGAACATGTGGGGTAACTTCCACCGTGGGAATTGTTTTCTAGTGCCATTGCATAAAACAGTTCACTTCTGTTGTTACACAGTACTTCACTCATGGGCCCTTTTCAGTTATGCCCTTTGTTTTTTGTCATCTTTATTCCCACTTTAGTCATAGCTAATCCACCAACCAGTATGAGTCACTAACGCAACTACCAGGGAGCATCACAACTGAGAATCGAACCCATGTTGCGGCAGTATTCTCTATGTCATCCAGTGCAATCAAAACACCACAACATATAACAAAAATTATCATTTCGTAAGCACCACATGTCAACAAATACAAACCACACCAATAAAATGATCTGAATGTTTTTGTCCAGACACCAAAAAACAACAACAACAACAACAACAAACATAAAAAAAGCCCACAAAGACTGCAAAGCAGGTTACACACCAGGAAAGAAAACACAGATAGTGGGTAGGTTTACACACTGGAAAACTATGTCAGGGCAATTGGTGGATAGGTGTGGAATGACTTGGGCTCACTCCAGTTTGCCACTCCTAGTGACTGTAACAAGTTGAAAAAGATGCTAAAACTACACACCATTATTTCTTTACCCTTCTTTACTAATCCATTACAAGCGATAGCTTCTGATCAATGCACCTGCTTTTGAATTTGCTTCTCTGGAGCACAGTACATAGATCTTGGTTGTATACTGTTTATACTGTGATGTTTAAACTCTGTCTAATATAGTTTTCTTGCACAAGCTGTATGTATCTATGTTTTAATTGTTGCATCGACTTGCCTCCTTTTGCTGCCTCTTGACCAGGTCATTGACTTATCTGGTTAAATAAAGGGTAAAAAAAACAAATCCAGAGGCTTTGAAGAGGTTGTGAGGCTGAAGTGGGAGAAAGGTAGACAGGGCAAGTGCCATCACCAGTTTTATTGAGATAAAGGAAATAAATGACATCCAACCGGTGTGATTAGGCTTACTCTTCTGACCTTTTAACTAATCTATATCACATAATGGATCAGTGGAACACCCAGGATCTCCAGTGCTGCAGTAGAGCTTGGTACTGTGACTTGCTAGCTGTGAACCTTGTAATGTGTATGTAAAAAGGGCTGTCTATAGTTTATATTAGTGTATATTCTTGTTGCAGCAAAAATTTTTACAAAGACGTAAGTAAGTAAGTGATATAAAGTTAAATACTCCACGTTTATATAGTACCCAGTTGGTAAACAGATGTTTCTGACTCATTCACTCTTTGAAGCATCAGTCTGGTACCAAGCACCATCACCCAAAGCTCATCAGTATACATCAGTGCATAAGAGGAATATAACATTACAATACATTAGCACACACTGTGGGCTCATTTCAGTTTTAATACAGTGTAAGTTATCCCCCCTTTGTGCATCATACATAACACATATTCTCAGTTTTTTAATTGATGGACATTTGTTTATGGTGTCTATGTGGAACACTCATGTGTTCACTCTGGGATTAATTACGTGTTTCTCATCTCATGCCTTCTATGCAACGGAGCCCCTTCAGCATTTTACTGTCAGATGATACGCAGCAGAAGTGAATATTTTTAATGAAAAACTCATGTCTCCTGATCAGCAGCACATTCCTGGTGCCACTTGTCAACAGAACAACCATTACTTCAGGAGTGCAATACAGCTGAAGCACTGGCTGCATAAAGAGTATGAAGGCATTAATGTACATGACATTAAGTGCACATCGAGTTAATCAGAAAAAAACACGTCTTAGTATTTCCTGGCAGCTGTCAGAAGTGATCTCTGGAAGTGACCCTTACATGCTGTATAGTCTGTTCTATGCTTTTCAATTTAATATATGCAATTCCATGTATAGTTTTGACTGAATTTGTAATCCAAGATGATCCAAACTGAATTATAATGTTGCACATTGTTGCTTTGTATTATGCTATTTTATTCATACTAATAAGATTCAGATTCTCTCTCAATATACAGTTTTAAATTCTGCCTCATCTTTCTTGGAAAAGAACACAGCCTTAATTGTTTTAGCATGTTTATCTTGTGGCACATGAGATTGTATTACCCATCTCCCATCTGACCAGCTGTCTCACCTTAAGCTTTAGCTGTGTACTCAGAGATCTTTATTTACAGGTAAAAACAGTTGTCTTGATGACTAAATGTCTCTCTTATTTAGAATTATTCATAACACAAGATTATCCCAAACTATATGACAACTAATGTATGTTCAACAAAGACATAAACATCTGTCTCCTCATATCTGTAAAAGCATATTTGTGGTTCACAGTATGAGATAAAATGTATATAACAATCTGGCTCAAAACATTTTATATCTCAGGTTGCTTGGAAAATGATCTAGACTGCAGTTGTCTCAGTGCATTTATCTGATGACAGCTGAGCACTTAATGCTCCAAGGTTTTATTGAACATGTTTGCGTGTATACGTGCCTTGTGAGCCAGATTCCAACAGGTAACAGTAGTTGTCTTGATGACTGAGAGTGTCTCAACCTTTTTTTCTTCCAGAAGGTTTCAGCATATGCCGGCATGACTCAATCTCTTCACTAAATAAGAAACTGAGGCCAACATCACGAATAATAAAGCACCATACCAGGTTTTTTTTACCTTCTGACGTGTGATTTTTTTTCCGTCATCCTTAAATATTTCTGTTTCTGTTGGCTTTGATGCAGCTGTGGCTCAGGAGATAGAGATGATTGTCCACTAAACGCAGGGTTGGCGGTTTGATTCCTAGCGCCTCCTGTCCACATGTCCCAGTGTCCTTGAGCAAGGCAGAGAGCCCCAAGTCAGGGCCAGTGTCTTGCATTGCAGGTGACTGGGCAAATTATATGTTTTTTTTAGTGGCAGTCATGTTCTGGAGTTGTTACTGCTGCTCCTTTTCAGGCAACCAATAATATATTAGATGGGGAACTTGTTCTGACCGTGTCTGTCTATCCTGGGCTTTATGATTATGTCGTGTTCACATATCCATGTCCTGTCTGACAAGATCCATGGCCATCAAAGCCCAGGATAGACATTGTTCTCTGCACAGTAGCCACACTGACAAGACCACCCACAGAAGTGTCTGCAGACTTTTTTTGCCTTGTGGGAATTGGCTGATGCAAAATGCCATATAATTGGCCATTAATGGGTCTATCACTAGTGCTTTGTTGAGGTGGAAGAGTGCTTTATAAGTACAGTTCATCTACCAACCATTGACCAGTAAAATAAAACGAAAAAAAAAAGTTTACTTGGTGTTTAATTAATATTCTTAGCGTGGGAAAAAGATGTCTGTGTGTGCATTCCACTATGACCGAGGCTGAAACCCAAACCAATGAAACTCTGCACTGTATTATAAACCTCCTAAATCCCTGTTATTCCACAGGATTATGAGGACATGTGTCAAAAGACTGGGATGGCAAATGACAGCATCTGCCCCGTATTGTAAGAATCCTGCTTTGCTCAGCCGAGACTCAAGTGGCTATCTCTCCCTGCACTCAGCCCAACAACATGCCATTAGCTTAGTGCTGATTCAAGAGGTGATGCCAGGCAGGTGATAATCACCCATGGAGAGGCCAACAGGAAATTGTCGTGATGGAAATTTTGTACTCAAGGCGCCATTAATGACACAGGTCACGTTTCTGTATGCAGACGAGAAGGAGAAATAAGCAGTGACGTGTGTCGCGGGAATCCATTTTGTTAAAATGAAACAGGTAAAACAGGTTCTGTACACTAAGCGAAACATTTGTATGCATACAGTAACAACGGTTGTCATTCTGCCTATTTCTCTCACAACCTGTTGGTTCACCTGCTGGTCACAAATTAACTGTTCAAATCACACATGATTACAAAGTTGCAAACATTAGGCAGAAAGCTTTTTAAGTGCAATTTTCTGGTCCTGAGGGCAGGGATTGACTCTCAGCCTAACTGAATATGTGTATATAAACTTTGTCCTGTCGCAGGGACAAAACTCCTCTAGTCAACGTGTATTTCGGTTTTAATCTCCTCCCTTTTTGGTTGTGTTTTATTTTGGGCAAAATAGATCTGGGTAGGGTCTTTAAATAACTTTGTTACAGGATTATATGAAGGTGTAACCTTATTGTTGATAAGGTTATTGCAACTAGTTTTTTGTATTATTTATTTTTGGGTGAGGTTTCACTGTACTTTGAATACTGGGCTTTAAAAGAGGGGAAAATGCATGCAAAGGGAAGGTTCTTTAAAAAGAAATCAAAGCATGACATTTTGGTTTTCAGATGGTTATTTGATATAACACCAAATTAATGGAAAAAAAAAACATTTCTCCATCACTGCATCTCTAACTCTCAACAGCGAATGACAGGAACAACTGATGAGCCACTGACCTCAGCCAGAAGAGAAGAAAAAAGACAGAAATCCCTTTTTAGGGATGACATGAATGATCCAAATTGGGAGAAGAAAAAGTAAAGAAAAGGGCAGAAAAGTTGGAGAAAGGCCAGGAGGAAGAGAGAGAAAATAGAAGAAAACAGAAAGAGGGTCAGTTAGAAGGAGATATCGTTTAATGATTCTCTTCTCAACTGGTCTGTGGTCCTCTCCCATTTTACACCATCTTGCTCACTTGGCCTTTTACCTCACATTGTCCAACAGGAGAGGTCAGGTCACAGTGCTGCCTTCTTGTAGGTTCAAATTCAACAACTTGAGTCATATCCATCTTGGAGGAGCTGAGGAAAACGGCAAACCAAAATAAATGGTAAAGATGAAATAAACCACCACATAAAAATGTTTTTTTATCAGCTAATGCAACATGTTTTGTGTGTATGTACACACACACCACACACACACACACACACACAACACACACACCCACACACACACACACACACACACACAGACACACATTTATACCCTCTGCAGCATCTCCAGCTCCATATGTTATTTCCACCTTGATGAAGACCCTTTGAGGTAAGAACCGGAGGTAACTGGTTGGCACTTTTTACATGCCTTATAAGCATTTATATGCTTGACTGAATAAAGATGTCTGTTCCTTTTCATGTCTGAGTACATGATTATCATAACTGCCAGCTGTGTAATTCACTTATCAACAAAAGCAAATGCAGCTGTTAAGCCAATTAATATTATTGTCAACTCGATATGACACGTAGACAATTAGCTTTCAATTTTAGAGACACTGAGGGTTGCACATATGGTCGATGTTATGTGTGAAATGTTGCAAATTCTTTTTTGGGTTATGAACAATGAGCTACTACTGTGGAGTGCCTCAGCCATATAGGCATTTATCAAGCTGAAACAACAAAATCATTAATACTGACGTTATTACAGCATGTTCACTGATGATGAGTTCAGAATCAGAAATACTTTAATACTTTAGTTGCTGCTTGACCTCCAATTTTAATGTGTTTTTGCATTAGTAGTTGTCTTTTACAACAATGTTGACAGTCAAAAAGGAGAGTGCAATCCAATGCTGGGAGAAGATGATAACAACAGCTATACAGATCGTGCGGTTTAGGAATACTAAAGTGTAACTTAACCCAAAAATTCTGCCGGCTCCCTCTCTCCAAGCAAATTTTAAAAATGCATCAGTACAGCTGCCGGTAGTCTGAGCTAACCGACCTAACCGGCCATGAGCAGCTGCTGTCAGACTCTCCAGGAAACACAGAAAGTCGGCTGGATCTTTGACAGTCGCTAGAAGCACATTTATGTGCTGTGCTGTCTGTTGATTGGTGACGAAAACTGCCACCACACACACCCACTGCCTCCAGATCAGCCAATAGCAAAATTCTGTTTTAATAGCCAGGTTTCAACCAGTAGAGGGCAGTTGCAATGCTAAATCTATGTTTCAGCAGACATTTTTTCAGAGATTTTGGGGTTGAGGTCCTCTTTAAAATAAATAATTTAATTATAAAATGTATTCATTTAATTAAATAAACATGATGTTTGAGCCTTACAAATTTTTTTTTACTACTTGCCTGGTACCATTAGCAGATTCAAAGAAAACACAGTCCCTCAATTCACATTCTTTCAACAAAATATCTGTGTACAATCAGATTTGTTTTTTTGTTTTTTTTTAAGCCAGCTATCAGAGAGATATCATAAGGACAATACTATTCAATGATAAGATTAATAAATAAGCTTCTGAATGTTTCAATGATCAATCCATAACAAACATATGAGCATACAGAAATTCAATGAGGAGAAGTAACTGTGGAAGTACTATTTCTGCTGCTAAGGATTCATAAAGGAAGTTAATATGAAACATATTGACAGTATTTCTGTGTCACACTGAGTGTGCTAATTAAAAAGTCTCAAGGCTCATGTTCCCAAGACGTGGTGATGACAATATGAGTGCAATCTATTGCACCATTCTCTTTCTGGAATTTCATGGCACTCAACATGCAAATTTAATTCATTATTTACTTTTATAATCAACTAATAAAACTCCCTAAAACATTTTTTGTGTGTTTTGATGGTTCCAAAAGACCTCAACAACAAAGTACATTTTGCAGCCTATAATAACTTTTTTATTAAAATCGAGACAGAAAACTTTGCTGTCAAAGGCTGGCTCCTGAAGACGGAAAATGAAACATTGAACAAAAGTAGAATATTGCTTTAGTTTAAGATTTTAAAAAAGTCTCTATTTGATTGTAAAATACGCAAAGGTCTGTATATTCTTTTAAAATGTCTGTAGTAAAGAGAGCAAAGGAGTCAAATGCAATAATGTGCAATGGAGCTTTTTTTACATTATAGCACATGGAAGTTGACTACATCAGTTATTTTATGTATTAAGTATTAATGTATTAATATATGTAACCCACTGTCAATGTTAGCTTTAGCATTTCATATTTCTACAAACCAATCCACCCACATGAGACCTGACAGTCAAATAAATAATCTGTTTCAGAGATGCGCTTTTGATTTCACACTGTGATTGAGTTTATGAGTGGGAGCTTTGAATAGAGCGCAGATCTCCAGAGTGTTTTATCAGTATGCACGCTGCCCGTCCCTTAACGCTATTTCCTCACACTGGAAATAGATCCTAACATCTCAGGCATTTCAATCAGTTTGTTTTGGGTGTGTCCAGCAACACTTTATTCAACATTAGGAAACATATTTCTTTTTTTTAATCTTTCATTTGTCTGTGCTCACCTCTCTGTCAAATAGTCAACTATCGTAATAACATGGTAAGCAGTACCACTGTCAGTACAGACTATGGACACAAACAGGAAAGGGCCATCGACAGTGCAGGGCAAACTGGGCCTTAAACGTCTCAGGATGGTATTTTTCTCATGATAAAAGATAGGATTCTGTACTGTCATTGTAAAGAAGTCAATCAGTAAACCGTGATTTATATTTTACAATCATTTTATAAAATTAATTATTATTATTATTGTTATAAAATTTCAGACAGTAAAGGTAAATAGAAATTACCCATAGTAATCAACATTAATATAGAAGTAGACAGCTGCCATTTTTGTTTTCAACCTTTTCATGGAAACTTTCAGAGAAATATTAGATCCTCATACTTTCTCAAACTCATTAGAAATTCATTAAGTAAATAGTATACACCATTCAGACTTTGGATGTGTTATTAGATTATCATTGTCATGAACTGAAACCAAGAGAGAACATACGAATCTTCGCCGCAACCAAAAACACTCAGTATTTCTCTTCAGCCATTCAGACAGCAATAACAGTAATACCCAAATGAGTGCCAAGCCAAGCCATTTTACCGGAATACCTTTCTCTCAGCGGCTCCTTTGTGCATTCCTGACCAGTGGCAGGCATAATAAAACAGCGCACATAGCTCTAGGAGCTAATTATGCTGGTGCTGTTAATCTGTCTGGCTGCCTGTCTGTGTTGGATTGTCTTGTTTGTTTGGACTTGCACTGTTTGCCCTTTGGCTTTGGCCTTGGCATTGATCTCAGTCGTAAAAGGAAAAAAAATAAAATAAAACAATTGAGGATTTTATAAGGTCTACTGAGAGAGAGAGATCATAGAGTGGCCAAAACAATATTACATTCCTACAGCGCTACAAAAAACTCCAAAACCCAATTTGAAAACACAAGAACAAATCACAGTCACGATTGTCAATAATATTAAAATGACCAGATGCGTTTCAGTATCAGATTAGTTGAGTTTTCTTCAGCCTATTTCAGTAGACTGAGGAGCCGCACTCTAGCGAGTAAGATGCAAGTATCTCTGCAGTGATGAAATCAACAAGGGTGAGAGCAGAAAAGAAGTTGAAATTAGATGGCTGGGAAAGGATGGCACTGAGGGCTCTGCGAAATGCTGGGCTGTCAGGCAAAAACCTTTTAACCTTGCTTGGCTCTTACTGCAAAGCTTCGTAGTGTCATCAGCCAATGATAAGACGACTGTCACTGTGATTACGCTTTCAGTGTTGTTTAAACTTGACTCATGGTATTACAAACCACTTTACAGTGTCTTTTCATCAGATAAGCCTTGGATGAATTACTTAAACTGGACAGATGAATGGAATGAAAGTTTGGGTCCTGATGGCCATGAATGACAATCACTCATATTGAAAGTGACTAGCATGCTGCTCTGTTGCCTCTACCAGTCTGACTGTGGAAACAAAATTACCCAAGGAAGATGTTCACATGCATCAATGCATTTTTTTCCTAGTTTGTTGTCTTTCATTTAAATTCAGAGGCTAAATCAGACAAGAGGGGAAAAAGTTCATCTCAAGGAGACTAAATTAACTTGTCTCCATTTTCTTTCACTCTTTCCAGCTTCCCTCCCTGCCATCCTAGACTGCTGCTTATAAGAAATCCAATTAGGAACGTTTCAACATGGCTGACAAACGACTCTTCGCACCAGCCGCCCTTCTTCCTTTGTTGGATTGAGCTCCTATATGGATGGATGGATGGAGGGAGGAATTAAGCAAGAAGCAATTACCTCTCTTCCGCATGTATACGCCTACTCCCATATGATCGCATATACACACATTTGCACCCACACACACATAAAATCACACATTCGTATGCTTTAACAGATATGTACATTCAATCAGGCATATAGATCATAGAGACTTAGGAAAGCTGGTATATGTTCCACACTCATAACCACTTAGATAAAAACAACACTGACACACACTCATCTTAACATTACATGCATGCAGTTACAGTCAACATGAACGTCTACCTTGCACTAACCATTACGGTACAACAATGTGGTGGAAAATCAATTTTACCCACATGACCAATTCTTTTTTCATTATAGATTATCCTCAAGCTACTGCAGCAGCCAGGAGCTGTAAGCTCAGACACGCCCACACTGCCCATGCACCTATTACTTGTACTCTGATTAGTTTCCATGAAATGTTTGCATCTCTCACTGCTGTGTGTGTCTCATTGATTTACAGAGTGAATAGAGAGGCACTTTCATGGCCTCCTACACTACTCTCTTTCTTTGCAGAGGGATCGATGGACTCTTCATACAGAGACCATGCTTTGGAATACAAATATAAAGACTACACTGGACAACTCATTAGAGGCAGGGCTAGAGGTAGTGGGATTGTGGCCTGTTTTTTATAATATTGAAAGCCCCTTTCAAACAGTATCACAGAATGTTATGTCCAGGCAAAATTTGATATAAAAGTGAATTAAATCAGCAAGATGCACATCCAGAAAAAGAAGTAAAAGTAGAATAACCGAGTATTTAAGGAGTTTAAGTACAAGGCAGGACACATAAACAAAATATTTTTCAAAGAGGCAAGTAAGTTTAGGCGTTGATTCTGATTTTTATTGCAGGGAAAGATTGTGATTTCTGTTAAATCAATGCAGACATTGGAATAATGCTGTTGTCACTACAAGTGGATAGTATTGCAAGATTGCCTATTTTGGTGAAAAACAAAGGAAATACGGTTGGCATTACACTGCCCTCACGCCTTATTTGCTGTTGCAAAGTAGTTGTAAATAAACATAATTCATAGGAAACAGTACTAGAAGACAGTGGCCATTGTTTCAAATTCACTTATGAGGTAATCATTATCCAATGATTCATGCAAAAAGAGATAAACACATTCTGAAAATGGATAAACCAGCACCATTTTGATTGATATTCCCTCGAGTGCATCATAAAAAACATGATTTATACAAAAATTGAGATATCTTATCAAAACAACCCAACACCAGTTTGATTAATATTCTCTGGAGTGCACAAAAACATGATTAAGGAAAAGAGAGATATCTGTTTTATCAAGTTATTCCTCATTTGTTCCTTAGTCTACCATATTGTAAAGGGTTATCTTTATTATGTGAAAAGAGATATATATTCCCGGAAATATAACATAGTCCTAGGAAGTAATATGTTCAAAGTATCGGGAAAACCTTCAAACCTATCACTCAGCATCATCTGAATCTCAGAAGAGTTATTACAGCTGACAGCTTGGAGAATACAAGAATACTTCAAGCTGTGTGATAAACACCATGGAAATAGGTTATCCTACTTGTTATGTTCTAAAATGATGAATTATTTATCAAGACACAGATATCTGATATCAGTCAATTCTGTTATATTAGAAATATGTGAAATTCCTTGGGAAACATATTGTTGACTACATGCTTTAAAACGGACTGTATATGACAGCAAGGGTTATTAGCCAATTAAGCTTGGTTGTTTTGACCTAAAAAGTGTAATGAATTTATATTGCTAGGCTGAGCTCAAAGCTGGAAGGTTATTCAAAGAGGTAGCTAGTGTAAGTACATTATTCATTATAGAATAAATACCCAGGGGGATTGCTCCTCTCTTTCATTATGAAGCTCAGTGTGCGTACAGACATATACTGTTGCACCACTGAGTTATAAAGTTGAGGAAGTCCTCAAGGATCATTTTTAATGCACAGGTTACGTTGCGTCAACTGACTGAAGCATTTAGTGAGAAGCTCCCTGATTACAAGGGCAAGGGTTTGCTTAGAAACGATTAGGCACTAAATAGATTTATATATGAGGATTAATTAACACTATTGGAGTGATTACCATAGTGTTTTTAGTGCCCCTTGTGCTCTCGGTCTCTCTCTTTTTAAACTTAAAAGAAGAAGGGCCGTCACACAGAGAGCTTCTTTGTTAGTGAATACTGAATTTCCTTTAAAGCTGCTCTCGCAAGACTGATGCAATCTTGTAATATTATATCTGAAAAATAAAAACACTGTTTTTCCTTTCTGCCATGGCGGTGTCTTGGGATGCCTTTGTATGTTCGGCAGACATACTGAAATTCATTAATAAATGAGTGTGCTGTTTAATATTCCACACTGAAGCTGCAACTTCTTGTTTATTACAGCAATGTATAACAGCATATTGTCTACTGAATCAAGCGATACAATTACAATCAAGTTTGGTCTCTTGATTATTTGAAGTGCCACTTTGCCACAGAATGCTGCAGGCTGCTTTGCTTCAGCTATTTCCTTCAGCATGGGGTTAATGGCTAATGTGCTAGCTAATGGCGGATGCTTGGAGGTTAGGGTATGTAAGCTTTCTCCAGTGACAATAAGGTTCCGAAAATTAAATGTTTGGGGGTTAGTGTACCACATACTGCCACTATAAGAGCTGCTCAATTAGGCATTTTTTTAATTAGGAAGCAATGTGGTTTAGATGCCATAAGGCATAAGTCTTGGCTTTCTAACACATGGCTTCTTTCCTGCATTTATTTATCCATGTTTGTGTGAGATGTCTATTAGTGTGTATGAGAGAGAAAAAGGGAGTCATCCTGAGATAAAAAGCATAATTTGCATTTGACATATAATCAGGGGAATCTGCAAATCTACAATGCTTGAAAAATAGAAATTCTATCTCAACTTGTACTTTGGCAAAGACAGAGGTCTCTTGATAGCTTCAATCCTGTGTGAATTAAACTCAGTCATTTGAGTTGCATATAGCAAAAGATAAAAAAAAAAAATAAGTGAGCATAGCAAGTAAGGCAGCCACATAATAACAGGGAGTTATAAAAGTAAAAGCAATGGGATAGATAGATAGAAGATATGATGATGATGATTTCCTTGAGGACAATAGTAATCCAGACACCTGATGATAATGTGCCTCAGAACCTCTCTCCAAAATAATGGTAATACACTTTTCCAAGTGGTTCTGTAATATTGTTACACCATTTGCAACATCGTCATTGTTTTTCACTATTTTTCCTTGGCATCACATTCCAACTTCCACAATCTTTTCAATTGCTTATTTTATTTCTGTGCTTATTTTTGTGTCTTTTCCCCAATACAAAATCACAATGCTGTTACTGCTGCAAGAATCTAATTTCCCCACAGAGATCATCATGTGCAAAAGTCAGGAGTGGTGTGAAACACTAGATCTCAGCCCGAAGGAGATTAAAATGACCCTGGCATGTCAGATTTAACTGAAAATAAGATAGCTGTTTTCAGCTAGATTTTTGACTTAAGTCACAGGAATAAAATAAGGTAAAAATGACCAGACTTTGTGTGAAAGATTGCATTGATTTTAATAGAGACAGATTGAAAGAGGGGCTTTAAGAATTATTAAGAAATGTATTTAGTGTGAAGAATAAGAAAAGAAATGAAAAGAAATATGTGAGGGCTTTTTGGTTATTGCACCCTAAAAAGATGTCAGACTGTAATTTTTAAGGGGGTAGTCATGCTATGATTCACAGAGTCATACAGGAATATCCCCTTTGACTGAGTCACTGGTGGTGAAAGAGAATCACAATCAGGTTCATTGCCTAGTAGTTTTCACATACAAGGAATTTCCCTTGGTATTTTGGTGCACAACAATAAACATATTAAGGGCAAATAAATAGAAAAGTCATGAATCACAAATATAAAACAGAAATGTACAGTAAAAATCTGAAAATGTATTAAAAAAATGAGTGAAGCATACACTAAAGCCTTCAAGATACAGTATTCTGAATTGCATGCTAGGCTTTATTTACATGCACAGAAACTAGAATTAGAACTTCCATAATTGATAATTTCTTCAATAAATTGTTTCGTTCTATTAAAATGAGAAAACAATGTCGAAAATCCTTAAAGTTTTGAGAGCCTAAGGTCACATCTTGATATAGCTTTGCCTAACCAGCATTCCCAAACCCAACGATATTCAAGCCTGAATACAAAGACAAAGCAACTACACTGCTACAAACAGACATGAAAAGAATGACAAGATAAGAAGACAGAGAAAACAAAAGAAACAGAAAGACAATAATAGAGAGTATGAGGAAAAGAAAGAATAAAATGTGTTTTTATGTCAGGAAATTACATAATGGGTATGTTCTTGGATCCCCTGGCAGGCTCTAAACAGCAGTGTAACAGCAGTGGTTGATTCCCTAACAGCCTCCTGGCGTGGCAGTTATCGGTGTACGTTTCTCTCCGCAGGCATGAGAAACAAGTGAAAATGAGGAGAAGACGCTTCTTCATTTGGGAATCCATCATTCTGACGCAAATCCAAACATAATCGTAAGAGCATGAAGTAGGTAACAGCTCAGCCCGCCTCTTACCAGCCATCTGAATAATGCAATCCTTCAGAGTGACGCATTGTTAGAGGCTCGCACATAGACTGTGCACACACACACACACACACACACACACACATTAAGAATAACTCTGACCAAGACTGATTCCCATTTTATGCATTTTTTTTACCCCATTCCTTCTCTATTACATGCACATTGTCTCTCATACACACACACACACATACAGCGTATGCACCAACACTCTGAATCCCATTTTTTATCTGCTCCTCTCACACACACCCTTCCCAAGAGTTTGAAAGGTGTGAAATCCCGGGTCGAGGTGAGAATTGAATGTTCATTATTCATGAAGAGAGCCCTCACGTAGTACACACACACACAGACACACACACACATACAAACAGGCGAGCACACAGCCTCACAGGTGATTTATAACAAGGGTGTCCATTAATAATTGATGCAAGATTTTATTACCTATTCATCCATCACTATTTATCCACAGTGGATGCTCACTCTGGTTACCACTCCCATTATTAGCCTACCAGACACCCAATAATCACTAGACATACTATCATCTTCATGCACAACGCCCCCTCTTTGATAAATGATCAAATACCAGAGAGGGGTGATTACAAAAGTCATTATCATCTTGTCAAGCAGTGGTCAGGTGTGTTTCTGCTGTTAATTATTGTAGCACTGACTATAGAACCATGGGCGCTGTGAGACTGTGTGTAGGGTAAGAAGTTTAATTTGTAAAATATTTTTCTATTTTCTAACCCCCATACAGTATGTTCTATGTGTGTAATTATGTGAATTTTAAGTATATGTTTGCATGTACTTTATTGTTAATAACTTATTTTCCTGTTGGTTACTCACAGAGTATCCATATGTGGCAGCTAAAGTATGGTTAAAGTTAAATGAATCCTGGTGATTGTGGGTCATCGCTAGAATTTTGTAGGTCACTCAGATCTTCACATTGCCATGTTTTATGACCAGGATTATGGGTATTTGAACTTGGCTCACCTGCGTGCTACCTGCACAAGGACATATGTCTCTTCTCAGAACAGTTTGTGGTGAAACTGCTCCAGATTCTTCTGTCCACTGCAAAAATGTCAGGACATGCTGGCCAGAGAACACTACTTTTAAAACTATGTTAACTATTTATTTAGTAAAATATATTTATTTTACAATTGCCTATTTACCAGTGGTGGGCACAGTACTTAAAATATATGCTCAAGTAAAATTTATAACAAATTAGTCAAAGTACAAGTTACCTTCCATGTTCTTATTTTAGGCTGTATTTAGGGTGTGATTACTGTTGATAAAAATAACATTAGGTTAGCTGATTTGTAAAGCTCACCAATTTATAGGCCCAACAGACCACTAGCTACAAAATAAGCTAATGCCATTATCACTATTATTATTAATGCATGTGAATCTAATGTTAGCTATAACTTCATTTTCACCTGCAGTATGTGCAACTTACTTCAATGTGTAAAGAGTAGAAGCACAGTTTTAAAAAAGGAACATTATTACGTAACTTGTAATCTACCCACACTCACGCATCCAGAAATAAAGCAACTTCAGCATTCTTTCTTTGTGATGTTTCTGGCCAACTGGTGAATGTAATTACTCTTCTTTAGCCATGTTTGCTCTCAACTCCCGGGTGAAATATTTGTCCCCTTAGCTGTTAAACGCTAACTTTGTCTGTTTGATGCAGGGAAGGTAGCATACAGTGAGTTTTTACAATGTCTTTTTTTTACAACAGTTGCCTGCTGAGGCTGAATATGATGCTGAAGAGTGTGTTGAGAATGGACTAAAACAGTAAAGTGGCAGGTTAACAATACGCTGAACTTTCCAGCTATAAATCTCCATAGAGCTGAGACGGAAACAGCGGAGTTGGGTGATAATTCTCTGTGTGTTCCAATATCAATATAAAGTGTTGATTATAGTGAAGGAAATGGGGTAATCCGATTGGTCTACAGCCTAATGAGTTATCACAGTGATTCTCAAGGATTTGTTTTTCCATCCATACTGAAATTTCAACTTGTACATCCTGCCTCTGAAACAGATTACTGTTAAAATTAACTAATTGAAAAATGTGCTACCATAAATATTTAAATAAAATATATCTTATTATATTATTATACATATGCCATTTAGATATGTTATGTTACCAAGTCCTGTTATCTTCGTATGCTATACTTTGAGATAATGTAACATTCACATTATAGCCTACTGCTGACATTGAAAATGCTTAGTATATTATCTTAATAGAGTCATTTTCCCATTGTCAGTTCTTCATTATCTGATGTGGCACCACATTGTATGACCTTTCTTTGTTTAATTTCCACAAGACAACCTGCCTTGACTTTCAAATATTACAGTCCTTAAGCTGTAGAGTCACAAACCTGAGGTCTCAGTGGTCAACACTGATATCGTATGACTTTATTAAATGAGGTTAGAGCTTCCCTGGCCTTTAGCCTTTGATTCAGTCCAGTGGGCTCATTTAGTTCATGGCTCTAATATGAATTGTTCGTCTTATTATAAAGGTTATCACTGCTGAGTATCACATCCTAATCTTCTAATATCCAAAACTTGCCTGTCGGCTGTGACTCATCCCCTCATAATGAGGTGGAGAGGAGTGTAAGAAAGAGATGAAAGGGTTATATTGGCTTGCTTATAGAAGTAGCTATACTTGCGCTGTTAGGAGCTGAGGAAAATAAACACAGATCCAGTCCAGATGTTTTTAAACCATTCTGGTCTGCTTCCTTTGGAGCTAATCAGACAGTGAAGCAACTCTTACAGATTTTTTCTGCTGGTTTACATATTCTGTGGTTTATGTCTCTAACAGGGCCAATTTGTTTAATTTTGTTTAATATGTTTGGCTGGTGGATGAAAAAGCATTCCTTCGTGTATTTCTGAAGTAATTACAAATACAGGCCTATTGTACTACAGTTCCTTTTGTTTGTTTTACTCAGAAGTATGAAAAAGATAGAACTAGACTCAATGCTCAATGTCATCCTATACTTGGTGCGTAGTGTACCCGTGAGGAATGTATGCAGCCAGTTCTTATGTCAGAATGATGAATAAGATGTGGTGTGCAACACCTTTAGGAGGACTAAAGGATGCTCATGTGACTGTTTCTGCTGGAGGGGTAAATAGAGAGCAAACATATAGTTGATATTATGTCCAGGCCCTTTGTTGTGTTTTGATGTTGAGTCTTTTTGACTATTACTAGTCACACATTGCTCACTGCAGCTTTACTGGAACAGCATGCATCAACTTGACGTCCATGTATTTGACGTGCAGCCTGGTATGTCTATCACTTTCACAATAACTGTGACCTTTCTTTGCAGTGCTGCAGTCAGCTGTTGCATTCTTTACATCCAGCATTTACTCATATATTCTAGATCGAGGAACACCTTCAGAGAGGAAAATCTGAGGAACCTATGGCCTAGATTAGTATTCTAATCAGCCTGAGGGCCTCACCCCAGTCTTCTGCTGGAGTTGGGAACTGCATTTCAATAAGCAAAACAACTTCCTATATATGCAGCGGGCATTAAAGATTACTTCAAAGCAGAATTATATGAGCCAGAAACAGCTGTTTAGAAATATACAGTGATTAAGAGAGTCAGAAGCTGAGCTTGATAGGATGCTTGTGCTACCACCTGGACAGCAGCCCATTCAAGCTTTGTTATGCATAATAATAATGGCTGAAAAGGTTTGCTCACACAGATGAGCCATTCAGTAAGGGCTTTCACATTTGTATGTGATAACAAGGTCACCTCATCCAATCACATGTATCCTTCTTGTTTCTTTTAAGTAATCCTCTGAGTGCTCCGGCAGTGTCGATAAAGAACATGTCAGAAAATCCATCAGTGTCATTTTTCATTGTTTTGGTCTTTCGGAAGACAAGTGATCACAGAATACTTTGTGATAACAAGGAATGCCACAAAAATCTACCTTACAAATGCCAATGACTTTAAAAACTTGAAGGCCGAAGGTGTAGCAAAGACAAGATGAATTGGACAAGGTGGAATAAAACTACATACTGAAATGAGATGTGGGATGTCACTTCGGAGGTCCTGAAAAGGCAAGAGAGGAAAAAACAAGGAGAAAAAACAAGGAAAGGAAGAGCAAAGAGAGACTGACATAAGCTGAGAGAGAAAAGATTGAGGCACTGAAGAACTAAGCTGTCAGGTCAGCTCTGAATGAAAGAAAAAGATGAGGAGGGGATGTATGCGATGAAGAACGAAGGGCTGCAAGAAAACTAATGAAGACAGACATGCAGAGGTCAAAGATGGGTAGAGAGACAGAAATGTAAAAGGAAGATGGAAAGAGGGAGGAAAGAGAAAAGAGAGACACAGCGAGGAAAGAAAACGGACACTACAGGACAGATGGAGGAAGAGAAAAAGAGAGGGACAAAAGGAGGTAAAGGCAGAGTGCGAAGCATGGATTGACAGAGGAGAAGTCGAAAAGGAAAAAGTATCTTTTTCAGACAGAATAAAATTAAAGAAACAAGTAAATAATTAGAATATCAGCTACTATCATTGTTTTATTTAGTGACTGCTCTGATGCTTTGGGCTACTGCCAAATTGGTTGGAAGTTACAAGGAATATTACATCTCCAAGATGTTAAAAAATGTACCAAAGACACAAAATGCTGACCAAGTTTCCAAACTCTGCTAGATGTTTAATTGACACAGGTTGCACAAGGGCTGCTAGATCTTTAATGCATAGCCCAATGGTATATATGAACAAGAATGTAGAGTCAGGTGCAGATACAGCAGGAGTGATCATTGAGGTTTGTTTAATGCTTCAGCACAGACAGAATACGTTTTAGATAGTGTCAATCAAATTAACTCAACTCTGTCACAGATGAAATGATCTTTTTATTTGTCAGAAAGTGAATTTCGAAACTTCAGCAAATGAACTCAGTCCAAATGTTGTCATTGTATAGACAGCGATCTGCCATACCATTATGACCCCCTGGGCAGCCTCATACACAACATCTACAATGCACTGTGTGTTCTGACACCTTTCTATCAGAACCACCATTACCTTGTCTAATGGATCTAATCACACGGGCCAGCCTTCGTTCCCCACGTACATCAATGCAGCCATGACCCTGTCACCATTTCACCGCGTTTATTTCCTTGGACCACTTTTGATAGGTACTGACCGACACTGCAGACCAGGAACACCCACAAGAACTGGCAAGTTTTTGGGAGATGCTGCTGACCCTGGTACGTCTAGGCCATCACAATTTGATCCTTGTCAAATGTCGCTCAAATGCCTAACGGCTTGGCCCATTTATTCCTGGCTTCTAACTGCCACAACTTGAGGGCAAAATTGTTAACTTACTGCCTAATAGTATCCCACCCACTGACAGGTGCCATGATACGAGATAATCAAACCAACAGTAATGGTGTTCATTCTCAACTTTCCACACTGATCCGTCGCGTAAACAATGAAATGTAAATTGAAGCTGAACTGACCGGTGTGAATAAAGCCGAGAAAATTGCAAAAACGTGTACCTAAATTGTGTAGTATGTTAATATAGAAAAAATATCTGTTTCACTATACATGCAGTATATGTTTTATTCTCCGGGAC
>NW_023339729.1:27284129-27286601 GCF_004916995.1 Morone saxatilis | reverse complement strand
GGGACTCTCTCTCTCTGACCCAGTCACACAAATACACATACAAATCTAAAGAAAAAGCATCCCTTTGTCAGGATAATAAGAAGTTAATTGGTAGGTTGGTTCCAGCGGGGCTCAGGGCGGGTCGAACAGTCTGCTGCTGACTCGTTGATATGGCCAAACACCAATTAGGCTTTGTCTGACGAGAGAGAGAGAGAGAGAGTTACTGGTGGGGGACAAGAGACGGAGGGGGTGAAGTTGGAAGTAAAGAAGAGGAGGTAGGTGAAGGTTTATAGGTGAAAGAAAGACTTTCTCTCAAGACATCATGTTATCACCTCCCACCTACTCATTGTGTGTTTGTATTTGTGTATTTTTGCATGTTTGTAATTTGAGTATTCACCTTTCCAACCTAAAATATGCTTGTATAATGACTTTTTAATTATTGTTAAATAGGGTGAACCATATAGTGGGCAAAGTTTGCAGCATAGAAGACAATGATACATTTTTTAAACGTGTGTTTTCACTGATAAGATAAGAGATAAGATGTTCCTTTATTGATCCCCGTGGGAGTTTGACACAGCAGCACGGGGAAATGTAGTGAAAAAAGTACATAAGTGTAAAACTATAATAAAGAATAATAAAATAAGAAAAATATATATATACACTTTATGCAGTATCCAGTAAGAAATATGATGTGCAAACATATTTAAAACAGTGTATATATGTACATATGCATGTACATGTGCAATTATTACAAGGTAAAGTTTGTGCAAAGAGTGCATAGCAGGTTAAAGTTAAGCAGTCTTAGTGAGCGGCGGTTGAGGTACTGGGTGCTATGTCTGATGGCTGATGGTACAAATGAGCATCTGAAGTGCCTTGAGCATGGGGCATATATAGGATGAGAGGGGTTGTCCATGATGATGCAAATGTAGAAGTTTGATTTCTGTTTCCTCATCCTGCTACCAAATAATAATTTGATTGTCAATTAAATGTGCAAGTCTCTAAAAATACAGCATAATCTACATGATTTGCTTCAGGTGAGGGAAGTTGTTCTATTGAAGCTCTCTTTCATCACATGCCATAGTGTATAATCTTAGAGTGAAATACGAACCTAATTAAAGCAGCTGTATATTTTCTATGTGATTATTTCATCTTTTCGATGAAACACTTTGTACACCTACTTGTTGCTTTTAGCCTCTTCACCCCCCGGGATCTGATCCATGCATTAGGCAATAATTATGTGCTTTGCTATCTGTCACATTGTCTTTTTGAAATTTCCACTTGGGGTTGCCAAAATCAGACACATAGGTAGATATGTAATGGGACTAAGAATAACTGTAGAAGTTATCATCACATCAATCATAACTATTTTCAACTTCCCTTAGACATCATGTTGGTTGCACTGGATTCTAATAGCAACACAGTGGATAGATCAACACCAAAAAGGTATTTTTCTGTATTACAAGTTCAGCTGACCACAGTTTCTTTTTTGTATGAAAAATGAAATGACTTCACTTTTGAGAGCCACCTTTCAAACCTATGGGGGTTTGAGTATTTGATGCATAAGAGGGTTAGGTCTCACTTATGGAACTCCATTGTAGCAGGAACAAGTTATGCAGGAATCCCACTGGCCCTGAAAACCATTGGAAAAACAACTTCAAAACAAAAGATGGGAAACTTCTATCACTCATAATTCTATTGACAGGTACACAAAGTAATACTGATTTTAATTGGCTAAGTATTATGTTTAGGAATAAATAATTCTAACTGTGTTAGCAATCTATTTTTTTGCAATTGAAAAGAAGCCAAAGCAGGTGTACATTTGGGGCATTTGGGGCATAAAAAACTTCTGTCAAACTTGTCCCAGAGTGTATTTTTGAACAATGAAACAAAAACATCCCAGAGCAGAATATTCCCATGACTTGATTCTGAGCAAAGGCTTCTTTTTCTAGCAGTAAGACTTGTAGAAACTTCCAGCTTGTCCAACTTTTGACACATGCAAGGAGTTTTCTTTGTCAGCTGAAACAGCTAAAAGACATTCCATGTGTTATATTTCAGTCTTTTCGACCTTTGTCCTGAAGCCATTTTGATTGTATTCTGAACTGGGACATATAAAATGTCAGAGGAAAAGTAAAGAATATTGCACCTGAAAAAGTGCAGTAGAATAAATTCAGTAAATTCAGCCATTCCCTTCACACATGCAAATAGCTCACCATCCAGTCACCCAGACTGAACACATATATACATAGATATATAATGTAATGTATAATGTATAATGTAATGTTTTTGTGGTTGCATGTTGTAGATGTGTAGTAAAATCAGAAGATTTTACTATCTGCTTAGCTATTATCTTATGCATCCTCTACATGACTGAATGTAGCTACTTATTAGCTATATTATGAGGAATACAAACTAATAAGATGTCATGACTTTATATTATTTTTAGTTATGACAAACTTTTAAAACAGAATTTGCCCGTAGGAAGTATGTATTGTT
>NW_023339729.1:27245439-27284029 GCF_004916995.1 Morone saxatilis | reverse complement strand
CACGGAGTGTTTGTGATTATTTGAGCCACACACACACACACACACACACAGACAGACAGAGATTTCTTGCTTTATAGATAGATAGATGGCCAGCCATGGATATCTCTCTCTTTCTTTAGCTGTTTACTTTGTCTAAAGAACCCACTATTACCAAGACAAGTGCAGCCATCACAGCAATATAAAACTGTGCAGCAGTGCTTTTGCTGTGTTTTAGCATGATTTTTGGCTGTGTTTTGTAGTCCACTCACTTATTCCATGACCTTGGGTCAGTCAGGGATGTCCATTGCTCTGAATCTTCTGCTGTGCATAGGGTTGAGAAGCCGCTGCCAGTCTATTCCTTGATGTTGTCCAACCTTGCCTTCTATGGTCCTCTGTAGAGTGGTCTTTGACAGGCAAGTGTGTTGTGAGACTTGTCCGTACCAGGTAAATTTACAGTGCTTAACAGTCACAAGTAGTGGTTACTGTTCTCCAGCACAGGTGGTGATTAGCTATTAGACAGCTATAGTATTCTTTTTTCCCCCAATGGTATCTGAAATGTTAACTCAACTTTAACCTAACCATAGTTACTGCCTATTAGGAGCTCTTAGTCCCAGTTAAATGGAATCATAATGCTATAACAACACTTTAAGCTATGTGCTTCCAACTTTGTGGAATAGCTTGGGGAAGACCCTTTAAACATGTCAATGCCCTCGTGCACAAAGCCAAGTTAATAAATAAATTGTTTTCCCAGTTTGGTGGGAAAAACATTGATCTCACTCAAACCCAACACCTTTGAGATGAACTGGGACACCAACTGTGAGCCAGGTCTTTTTAGCCAATTTCAGTTTGACCTCACTAATGCTCTTAGGCTGAACCAGAGCCATCTTATAAACTTGAACATTATCCAAACTGAGGAACCTGAGTCAGGAAACATTTAAACCACAGGATACAGGAAGATTAGTGTCACATAAGAACACACTTAACACTGGGAAATACACTCGCTGTTAAGAGGCGAGAGTAAAAGAGGTCAGAGTCGGGTAGGAGAAAAGAGAAAGGAGAGGAAATTGCAGGTAAAGTGGAGACAGGATGAGGAAGAGTTGGAGAGTGTAGGGTGAAGATAATAAAAGGAGAGATAAGAGAAGACGAGAACAGGTTGGTAAAGGGGACGGGAGTGAAATATGGAGGATGTTCTCCAAACTGATTTCCCCTGATTGGTATTACTCTCACTATATCGGACTCTCTCTCTCAGCATGGAAAGACTTGTTTCAGAGTAAAAGAACACACTTTGCACAATAAAGAGATAACAAATCAGCAGAAAATAGTGCTGGGTGAGCAATTAGTGTTTGGGTCAAAGTTCTGATTAATCCCTGCTCTGTGACTGTATGTGTGTCTGTGTAAGTGTGTGTGCAGCTGCATATGTATGTATAGGATTTGTGTGCACAATTGATTGCACAGCCAGGTCAATGGCTTTATCAATAAGTAATGAATAGCTTGTGTGTCTGGTGTGAGAGGAATGTTAAAGTGTTCATATGCATATCAAAATGCCACTTGTGTGGGTACTTGTGTGAAGTGTGTGCACATCCCTGCCACAGTGATTAAACATATGCAAGCACAAACACGCAGACAGAAGATACCTTATATAATTGAACACCTCATTTGAAAAAAAACATGGGCAGTAATGCGTAACAGCTTGCACTTGTCTGGGAAGGCTGTGCACCACATTTTAAAATCTAGCTGCTGGGTTTTGCTCCCATTCAGCCACACAAATATTATTGAACTCCAGCACTGACTGCTGGATGATATGGCCTGGTTCACAGTTGGTGTTACAGTTCATTCTAAAGGTCCTGGATGGTATTCAAGTACTTAAACATCACACTCAGATAACACATTCTTTATTGACCTTTATAGACCTTTAGACTTTGAACAAAAAGAAGAAATTCTCCCACAAAGGAACCAACTGTTGTCTGCTATATAATTTTATTTTGTAGCATTAGGATTCCTCTTTTTAGGAATGAAAGGGTCCAGCCCAAACCATGATGGACAGCACTGAAAGTATGTGAACAGGGGTTTAACATAGTTATTTTATTAATAAAATTATAATATAATTACAATAATACATACCCTCAAGTGCCACATGTCAACTTTGGCTATGGCTTTGTAAGGATTTTGGGTTATTCAGACGGATTTTGGGTTATTCAGACCTCCTGCAGCTCCTTTTCTGCCCCCTGTCACTCCAAGGACGAGCTCTGCTGTTGTTCACGTTGCTGGGCGGTTTATTACCTGTCAGCTGCTGTCAATTAAAGCACTGCATCATGGTCAAGATGATGAAAGAGGGCAGCAAGGTTTGTTACTGACCCTGTACAGTCAGACAACCACCTGTTACAAAAATTGACCCCTGGGCAACTGTCAGAACCAAGAAAACCAACCATTAAGGAGTGATGCAGCATTCAAGATGAACATGTGTTTATGCCAGGGAAGGTTAGGTCAGGCTATAAACGCTAGTCCTTCCTATCCATCACTAACAAAGAGAAACATAATTGGTGAAAATATGGATAATTAGCAGGGACAGATATTTCCCTCAGATGGAGACCAGAGAAGGGCTATAATGAAAGTGGACTTTGGACACCACTCACAATAAATGCTATCGTTGGTAAAAAGAAAAAAAAACATTTGCTGAGGTACCCCTGTGGTGTAGAGGACCAACCATGTACCACAATGTGAACATGCCAATGTCCTACGTCTTATATAATCATAAAATGCCCAGAAATACAGTTTAAAAAATGGAAGCTTTAAATGAAGAACCATTGTCACTGGATTTGCATAATCATCCAATATAAACTGCTTTCTGTCCAAGATCAATATTTCACATGCAGCTTAATATTTTCACTCTAGGTGAGCATGTTTTAGACTATGTCTTCAAAGAGGTCCGTATAAAACATCTGTATATTATGCAGAATTTTTTTATTTTCATACCAATAACTGTCCAAGTAAGAGAAAGTGCAGCGTTTTTTCCTGAGATGGATTTTGAAATGACACACCCATTTTCACGGTAGAGGCAATTTTCAGAGAGCACTCTTGTGTGTGTGGTCATTGCGGAAGGATGGCCACATTAAATGTTTCAGTGTCTGGTTTTATGGGTGCTGACACGGCATTGTGAATGAACAGGTATGCACTTCCTATAATATGAGACTGACACAGTTCACGTTAACAGAGCCAGGCTGGTGATGTGTGCGTATATATCATCAAATAAAACAACGCTTGGCCTTTGATGGATGAATAATTGACATGTAATGGGACCACACAGTATCTTTCACACTTCCACATTTATAGATCTTCATAAAATTATACCTTAACATAATGAGGAGACTCAATAGAAAATTGACTTTTCTCAGTAAATATTAATGGCAAATATAGAACTAGATCTTTTTGTATATAAATTATGAGAACGATTACTTACCATTGTACTAACAATTAAGGTGATAAGAGGTGAATCTATTTTTAAATGATTGCTGTTGAGGAAAAGCAGCAGAAAACAATAGTATAAAACTAATCAAACAAATGTCTGCTGTGGTCAGAATGTGTGTCCATTAGTATTTCCAGGTGGTTTGCTTATCACATTGAATTTTGCTCCTAGCCAAATGAAACAAAATTACTGGGTAGTGATTGTGTTGGTTTCACCTACTGTAGTTTGTTAATCAATAAGAACTCAACAAGGTGCTAATTTCTAGATTGAACCTGCAATCACTTGATTCCTTGAAGAATTCCTTCTGGGTCATAGAGGTCAATGCACTAAATTAAAAGACAAATGGGACACAACCCTTAATGGCAAATAAATGACAGGTCTTTTTATAGAACTTGTCAGTAAAAAACATGCTTTGCCTGGCCTCCTGCTGTGTCTTGGGCAGTCTCTGGCACTATATTTTTCACAGGTAGTGTGATGGCAGTGTAAAGATACATGATTGGAGTTGTCTGGCTCCCTGGCCCTTTTAGGGTTGTTGTTAGCTCTCTGAAGGGGGCTATTAAAGGACCAATTTGTGCCAGGCCAAGAAGGAAACCCAGACACAGCAAAATATAGTCATTTCAAACCCTTTTCCTAGAGGGTGAATACCTTTCGACTTTTAAAGGAAAGGAATGCTGCCCCTGAAAAGACTTAACACTCAATGTGTTTAGAAAAGTGTTCATGGAATTCACTGGTTCAGCAAATTGAATTGCAATGTTGGTTTGTATTGCAGCATGCAGCTGCAACACAATATAAACTTTAGCACAGTCCAGCAGCTTGGCAAGTTAGCTACTAATGGCAATGACAGGACAAGTTAGAACTGTAATGTTCAGAAATAAGGAATGTACCAATTAAATGATACAATAAAAAATATTTAACAATGTTTGGTGCAATCTCTTGCATCCCCATTTTGGGCTTTAGCTTAAAAGTAGAGGCAGACTGTAAGATAAGTGGTTTGAGAATGGAAATGCCAGATAGTAATGTTTAGTGCCTGAACCCCCGAACTAAAGCAGGGCCTTAAGATGAGTGGTAAAACATAAAATAAGACAGGTGGGAACAGGTACATATAGTATATGTGGAAGAGGTACTAAGGTAGGGCACACACAGGCGCTCTATTTGAAGCCTATAGAGCTGAAGCACTGACATGTCATGTACAGGTGAGTCTCTGTTCCACCTCTAGAATGCTATCTCTTGTTGAGTATTTCTTTGATCGCTCTTCCATCAGTATTCATTTACATGGATTCATATTCTGAGACATACTGGCCTTTATTACAGCACTTGCTTTTAGTTACTGCTAGTTATTAATTAAATCCTTGGCCATTTTAATAAAGTCAAATGATTACTTTGTAATGTTTTGTGATAAAATAGTTGTTGGGGACATTAAATGTAAACACGGCAAACAGCTAAGGGATGGTGACGTTAAGTCATGTAAACGTGGTGTCGTATGTTTATAGCCTATGGTTAGCTTTTTACTTCTGGCAATTGCATTTACACTAACCCTAACCCTTTTTGTTAAAGGAACCAGGGCAATACTAACTTCCAGCTTGGCCTACAAGCACTCTATTTGTACTGCTATTCGTAACTTGGACTCAATTTGAAGTTTTTCTTAGTTTGTCACAGGGAATAATGGACTGTACAAATATCACAATTGGCACTATCACCTTAGGTAACATGTTTCAGTCACATGGTTACTAAAACATGTATCCCATGTGGGGACTGTAAGAGCTGCACATTTATCCTGTCTTGTCTCAATCCAGGGTCAAAGGACAAAAATAGAGGCCTCTACCTTGGTTCCATTACTGTGGTCCTGATATGGGCCGATTGTCCCACATGAGGTCCACATGAAGCAGATGGTTGAGAAAAGCCCAGAGCCCATGTGGGGCCCATGTGAACATGTCAGCTCAGGCCATGCAAAAACATCCTGGGTCACATTCAAACACAGGACTTTAAAGACTGTAATGTACGGCACAAATTATGTATTTTAATAACGACTAAATTGATTAACAAAGTGACAGATGTGCTGTTAATGACAATAAATAAAGCAATTAAATGCTGTATGAAATACTTAATTACTCTGTGAATGTGCCATTCTCCCTCTATATCCTTCTTTTGCTTTCTGTTTTTGCCATTTTATGAGGAACTGATATGAAACGTCAGTGGATTGTCTGTTTCTCCAATCCTTAGTCCCATCGCCCTGAGCAGCCATTGTTTCTGTGGCCCAGATACCAGGTTTCTGCTGAGAGAGGGGGTGGACGGTCTGCATACTGATATGCAACTATCAAGCTCCATCCTTCATTCTCATTAAAACAATGAAGATAGGGAGGGATGTATGCGGCAGTAAAATGGAGAGAGAGGGAGGGAGAGAGAGGGGAAGAGAGACAATCACAGGTGAAAGACGGGACATATTAAGACAGACTTGTTTAAGAAAGGGAGATGGGAGAGGGGGGAAATCATTAAACAAAACGCTGGTGCTGCTGCAGTGCTTCACATGAGCTGTCAAGTCCCTGGCCCTCACAGCGAGATAGCAGGAGGGAGGAAAACAGCGAGAGAGACATGGAGGGAGATATCGAGGGAACTTAAAGGTCAGAACACAATGAGTTCCCATCAAGGAGGAGGGCAGAGTCAAGTGCTCACATCTACCAGCCTATCTCTGTTTAATGCTGCAGGCCACCAGTGTCGTTTCCACCACAGGCAGCTTCAAGCCAGAAAAACAAAACTCTGAAAGCCTCACGGTTGTTCAGAGTGATGTTTCGATTGCTGGAGTATTTGATCCACATATTCAACCAATTCAGCTGTTAGCTTTTGAGCTGTCCATCCCTTGAGGGATTCTTTGCAAAATTGTATGTCTTCATTTTATAGTTGAATTTCCAATTACAGTCCAGTTTTAATGATAGTTTATATGAAGGCAATTAATCTAGTGTGTTCAGTGTTGGTGTTTATAATTTAACTGGTGCAAAAGTGACAATATAAAATGCTGCTTTATCAGCACATTTCTTTTCAATTAGATTGAAAAAAGTTTTCTTCAAAGTAAGATATAAACAATTATGCAACCTTATCAGACACTATGTTTGCAATCATGGAGATGAAAGGTTCCTGAACCAATAAGCCAACATCAATGGAGTCCAATTTTTTGGACTGGATTCAGCCTTACTTTGCAAATAGAGTGTATGTATAGATGTAAAGGCATATGAGTGGAAATACATTAGTTTTACTGCTTCAAATCAGTGCTGCTCCTTACTGTTGAGTACTTGAGGCATCTCAGCCATTAGTGACAACATCTAATTAGTTAATAATGACCTTATTGAACTATTGAACTTATATGAACTGTTTTGGGGCATGTCTTTCCATTTTGAAAAGAAAAGAAAAAAAAACTGAAACACTTTCTTCACCGTCAGTACAGGGTCCATATACGAGAAATGATGAAGTGTGTCAACAAGACCTGAGGCTTAAGTCTTGTTTAATCCTTTTGACCGCCAACCTGTTTTCATCCCTTCGCCCTCATCCATACACTCTTTGAGTTGACAAGTAATATCACAAATGGCATTGTCATCGTAAGTACAATTTTAAAACCACTTCAATCAAAAGTGTAATGTGCATCAGTTGGGGGAAAATATTAAATCATGTGACGTCGATTTCAGAAATGAATACCTTGTGTTTGGCAGAAGAATATGTCAGTTATAGCTTACTTTCTTTTGCCTGTCCTTGTGATGAAAGCAACAAAGCAAGACACTAGCAGACACTGGTCATATACTAGATATTTTATCATGTAAAACTCTTATTTAGTAAGCCTATTTAGTCATTTACAGTCATACAAATTTACATTTTGGTCTGCTGCAGATTCTTCGCTGCAGTACAACAGGACTCTCACCAGTGTTCCTGGTGGTGTATTCAAAATTGAAGGAGCCATTTGTTACCTTTTGTTGTTGTTGTGAAATTCAAGCAGATTAAGTGATATTAGGTTTTCTACATAATAAAAGCATAGAAACGTGATAGTTAAGGAACTGATAAACAGCCGGTTCATGACAATACTCATACTGGAGTGAAACCTTATTAGTCCTACCTCTTTCATATTTTTCTGACCGCCTCTGCATCTTGGGACTTTTAACACAACAAATACTGTCAGACTCATTTGTATATCGCAGTTCCACTTAGGATGCAGGAGCTAAATAATGTCGAGGAAGGACTCCTCCCCTGTGGCAGCCATTTTAAAAGGAAAAGGTCTGGTGTAATGCATTTTTAGTTTTTCTGTGAGGAGGTGGCATTTGAGGCTTCGATTCAGAAATGTAAATCTGTCTCTCAAGGGAGAAGGTTGAAAGGGGGATTTGTTAGGGTGTAATTTGAAAGCTCAGAGGAACAGGCTTTTCTAGTGCCTCAGAGAATAAATATACTTTGAAAGAATGCTGCATGATTTGGGATTATTAAATGTATCACATTTGTTGATGGAAAGATACTGCAGTAGCGTGACATGAACGAAACCATGATAACTGAGAGTGCATCAAACAAGAAACATTAAGCAACAGCTAAGTTAGTCATAAAAGAGCTAAGAAAACTGTATATTTATATTCACAGAAGAAAGTGACAGGTTTTTTTTTTCATTTTCATGATTAAACAGTTAACTTACATACACAACCATAAATATCTGCTTGATGAAAATACAGGAAATCATGCAAATATAACACTTTATTTCATTTGTCATAAGGGACATTTTTTTCACCTCTATACTCTGGATTCTCTTAATAATTACAAGTAGTCATTGCACAGTCCCCGACCGTTTACAGAAAAATCTGATCCCTCATTCCCCACACCCGCCCACCACCCTCGACGCATAGAGCATCAACCCTCTCTTCCCACCCTCCCCTCCACCAAAGAAACATATAGAGATAACAGGCTCAGTAGAAAAACAGTCATTTGTTCCTACAGTTTGTACAAAATTCACAGATTTATCTTGTTTGTTTGCCTTCTTCGTGTAGTTTACACACTGCCTCTCAAATAGGAAACCAAACTTCTCTAAAATCACACCAGAAATAGATCAAAGTACACAAAGTAAAGCAAACAACAGTGAACAAAAATGAACCTAGGCTGGATAGAAATAGCTACCGCTGTTTATACGCGTCTGTGAACATTACAATGCAGCAGTTTGTTAACGGGGGCAGTACAGTGAAGACAAATGATATTCACATTTCAGCCCATTGTCTGAATTTCATCCATCTCTATGAATGTCACACAACAGTGTCATGGTTGCCCTCTGATCTGTCACTTCACATAACAAGCTAAACTAATAACAGCTGGCACATTAAGGCCAGGCTTAATTAGTGTCAACTTTGACTTTATTTGGAAAATGTATCAGTGTTAATGAGTTGTGTTTTGCTATCTGGGAATACTGGGTTTATACAAAAAAAAAAAAAAAAAATGATCTGCTTGATCTATTGGATATAAATACAGAAACACTAAAGGCAACAATAAACAACTTTTCCTGGTGCTGAAATATAAATAAATGATACATTTTGTTTCACAGTACAAATTCTTTCCATTCGTGTGAAATTGGGTTTTCACCAATCTTAAGAATATTTTAAGAAAATTGCCATTGGTGGCCAGTAATGGACAACAAGCAGGGAGTCACAAAGAAAGAAAGGTCAATGAAGATCCATTCAAACCCTCAAAGCAAATGTTAGGGGAAGGAACTTGGCCAGCTGATTTGGCAGGACAAATATTGAACTGCTTGTCTAAAGACCAAAAGGTGCATATCTTGACATTAGGGACTATTTACAGAATTTATAATAATTTGGCAGTCCAATTTGGCTGTAATCCACAGTAGTCAGGTCAATTTTGAGTCCAGATTAGGGCGGCAGTGACAACAAGTGTGGAATTTGTCAAACATGCAGCGGACCAAAAGGTCACGTCTTTAGCTGATCAAACAAATAATAAATTTGTGGTGTTGCTCTTTGTCTGTGTGAATAATATATATATATATATATATATATTATATATTTATATATATATAAAACAACTACAAAAATAGTAATGTAACTCCAAAAAGTTTAATTTCAAAGTAAGATCACTGAATGTTTCACCTCTGTTGACAAAAAAAATCTGTTTCAAGGTTTGAACCATCTGTGTGTGAAATATATTAAAATATGCATCACAGGAAGCAACAAAGAACGACGTCTGCACATACACACACAACACTCAAGCGTAAATCTGTATTTTTTTTCCTTAATCTCTGACCATTTCATTTGTGAGGATATAAATATGTTAACACTCCCTCAACTTTAACAGCCTCACTGGATAAACAAACAGCTCAGACATTTGGCCATGTGTCGGATGGTTAACGCCACTAAATGTGTTCTCTGGGACTCTGATCTTAATGAAGGCAGACAAACAGCCAAGAAGGCATTGTGTGGAGCGTGCATGTGAAGTGTGTTTGTTTGCCTGTGTATGTCAATGTCCTTTTGGATCACAACAATGAGCAATTAACTCATCTGTCTCCCATGGCAAGACCACTGTTCTGTGCTCTGATTTTCTCACCTGGTGCATGTCTGTATGTATGTGTGTGTGTTATTCCTCAGTGGGAAAGTCGGACACTAATGTCACTCATACTGTATGAGGTCACAACAAAGTCACAGTAAAAGGCTGCAGGCCTTACACTCGCACACAAAATTGCTCTCACATGGAGTTACATACAGTCATCATGATTAGGGCAATTAAGCCAAACACACACACACACGCAGCCATTAATGTAATGTGACTGCCTGTAATAACCCCCCATCGTCCACTCACACACACATACACATACAGCCATTATCATTCGGGTGATTATCTACTTCCCTCTCTCCTCTCTCTCTCATGTCATATTCTGTTGACCCTTTCTCGCCCCCTTATTCTGCCAGTCACTTCCCTAGTTAAAGCAACAAAAAACACATTAGCCGCTTTGGTTTGAGATTTCTTCCCCAAGGAGCCCCCAAACCTTTTATCAATACAAAAAGCAAGAAAAGGAAAGAAGAAAAAAATTGATGAAAGTCATGGCATGAAAGAAAGAAAGCAAGACAGAGGATCAATCGAATACATGAAGTGCTGGTTAAGTAGAGATATACTGTAGTGTTGAGTGGAGGTACTTCTTTACTCATTCTAACTTTGCTTGCTCAAAGCTTGCTTCATTGTGGTTTCAAAGAATTGCTTGAAAGTAGCAGCATCAACTTTCTATTAAACTGGATTAGCTTTTAACAAATGGACAGATGGTTAACAAGTGCTCCCCTTTGCCAGAACCCTGCCATGAACCTTTTTATTTAACTGGAGAAAAAAAACGGCACTTATTAAGCTGCCCTTTAAGATTTTATGATGTGTTCATATCTCTAGTTCGGGATTGTCCTGTGTAACTTTTTTCTATAGCGCAGCAAAAAGCTAATCGAAGGAGGAGGTTAGGATAGATGGCTGGGCATAAAAAAGACTTTAACATTGGCGACCGGAGCTTGTAAGACTGGTCAGTAGTTTTTTCTTATGGGCTAAAAAAAAACCAAAAAAATTTAGGTCCAGTTCATGTTGGGTTCACACTGATCTTTTATAAACAAACTTATCACTCATTTATCATTCATTGAACTGTGTTGGTGACTTGATTCTCGGATTCTTGTCATCTGGTCAATAAGAACGTGTGCAAAAATAGTTGAATATGACCACAACAGTGCAGATAGGCAGTAAGAAACAAGAGGGTACAAGACATCCTGTACTGCTCAATGAAGGGAGAGATGGTTGCCTTGATAAAAACAGGCTAAAATACCCACTTTTTCAGGTAGGCTTGGTGCAGCTGCTTGGTCCTTTCCAGTGTTTGAATGGCAGTATTCTCACCAGCCTAAATGAACCACATCAAGACGAGTTTATTAATACTGAGCCAAAAAGCCTGTCGTGCATTCCAATCATCACAAATTCAGGGCTCTGCCTAAACTAATGCAATACTGTTACTGTTATTATTTTAAGGTATGCGCTAACATTTTTGTGATAATTTAGTGTAGAATGTGTAGAAATACAGTATACTGACAGTGATTTGCCTTTTCCACAGTCGATGATTAAGGAACAAAAATGGAGTGCAAAGCTAAAAAGTACAAGAAAGGAAATGAAGGGGAGGCGAGAGAATGGCTGGAGTGTGACACTGCTGGAGAACAGCAGGGGAAAGCCAATGTCTATCTTGGTCACTCAAAAGACAGAATTAGCTTTGAATAGCTGGCAGCGAGAGAGGATTCTCCCCTAAGACGAAGGGCGGGAAATGTGTTGATTGGCTCATTCGGCAAATGATCACTTCAGAGAGACTATTGTTGGTCATTAATTGAGATGGGGACGATAGCTTAGCAGCGTGAGAAAATTGAGTGACTAGCGTGCCACCTGGGGGCTTTCGCCATGGCAACAACTGGAGATGAAGGCTAAATGGACTTATTAGGCTTATATGATTAAGGTCATACAACAGCTCGTGAACAAGACAATTGTGTGATTGTGTTCTGAGAAGCATGTAAGTATTTTCTTCTGGAGAGAAATATACTGTAACTATGGAGACAGAAATCATTAAACAAGGTGTATAGTTTGTGTATAATAATGAATGGTTGTAAATACATTCATGATAGTTACTACTGTGCCTCATAATGACTGCTGTGAATCATAATGTGTAAATCTTCCCAATCAAGACAATTAGACAAAGACACATATTTTTCATGCAGGCCAATCCATTGCTCCTAAAACAGCACTGACTGACATGGAACCTTTCATTTTTCTCTCTGAAATTGTGTGTAGCTGCATTTAACATGGGATGAAACCGCTTTTAATTCGCAAACAGAAAGCATTTATGACAAAATGCAAAAATATTTTACTCCATTTTTCAGTGAATAGTTTTTGCGGTACTGAAACCGCTTGTGTTAAAAAAATTTTTGGTCTGAAATCCTAACTAAGTAGTTTTACTCTTTAGTAACATAACAATGGCTTCTGTGGGTTTTAAAATCATACAACCTCCTCAGCACAGACATTTTCACTAAAGTTTCAGTTAAAGAAAAATAAAAAGGAAAAAGGTTGCGATCTGAGGATATGTTGGAACTGCATGTAGCTGTCGTCATGATACTACAGTGGGAAGGCGACTGGCTGAGGCTATTAAAAAAGAGTAACTCAAGTGATTTTCCTCAAACAGATGATCATTCCAATAGTAACAAAGATTTCACGCCCCCTCATCTCTGCTGCATTCCCAATTTTATACCTCCTCTCACAATTTCACGTTTATTACGAGCAGCAAGCCGATGTTCACCCTCGTGTTTCTGAACACATTTCAGACACTATCATCATTGTGGCTTTCTGTTATGCTAACTGTCATGTTGCTAAAATGTAATTTCACACATTGTCAGAGGCAGAGGTAACAGTGAGAGCATATCACTTGTGGTGTGATCCGAGTGGAGAGTTGAGATCACATTCTAACAAGTGACAGCTGTGGCTGATATAACTGTTAATGATGACTGAGACGGCAGGGTCAATTTACCTTGATTTTACAATACAAAGCAGTAGTTATGTAACATATTGTGTGAGTGTAGTTTATTTTACTTTGTAAATGCTGAACTTCCCCTCTCTGTTTTCCCAGGTATGCTGTGTTTTCTCATTTCTCATGTCTGTTCATATCAACACGTCTTACTGTGTCAGTTCATATGTTAGCACAGTATTTCACCCCAAACTAAAAGCAAGAATAAATAAATAATAAAAACTGACATGACAGTCAAAACTGATTTTAACAGATTTTATATGAGGTTTAAGTTGATGTCTGACTGCAGTTTTACAGTAAGATTGAGGTACTTTCAAAAGATAATAACATGTTTAATGTGAATATTTAGGCAAAATTAGGTTCTATGAATAATAATGACTTGACAATTAAATGAAAAGTATAAAAATATTGGAACCCCCCCCCAGCAGCCACAGACTGCTGTTGCACCCCTAGGGGCAGCAGTAGCTCAGTCCTTAGGCATTTGGCTTACAAGGTCAAGTCCAGCATGGACCACAGTATGGAATGTGCACTGGTAGCTGGAGAGGTGCCAGTTCCATCTCCTGGGCACAGCAGTGGTGTGCTTGAGCAAGGTATCAAACCCGCTACATGGCAGCCCATCATGCCACCACTAAACCATGTGTGTATGATTGTATTTTCGGCCTATGTGTGTGTAAAAAAACTACTCAGTTGGTATTAATGAAGTTAATCATATTCTTATCTCTCTTTGTTTCCTGTTTACATCTAAACTACTATAGTTCAGTTTTTTAAGTGCCTAAAGTTAGCCAAACATTCACCAGCGCCAGATCAGAAACCATTCAAACGAGTGGTTTTAGAAGGCATTGAGGCATTGACTTGGCAGACTGGTGCAGTGTATTGCATTCAAATTGCACTTTGTAATCGCTAAGTTTGAATAACCTTCAATGGGCCTGTTTATGTCTCCGTCTCTGGTGGACACAAGTGTGTGTTTGCATCGTGTTTTTAAGACATCATTCAGCTATCTCTCTCCTGCCCCTCAACCTCTATTGATGGATCGGCCTGCAGTCCACAGCACGCCGCCCTGCGGTGTTATCAGCATTTACTCTCTTGAGCCCCTTTCATCCCTCTATCCCATCCTTTCTTTATCTGTCTCTCTGTTCATTTAGTTCAATCTGGGTAAGTGGCTCTCAAAACAAGCCTCGTGTCAGGATGGAGGGGAGGATCATTGATCAACTGAAACGCCCACACACACTCTTAAAATGGAAAATGCATGTACACACAAACACAGACACTATATCCCCCCGGGATATGCACATTACATATATTAAAGGACTAACATAATATCTATGCAGGAGCAATAAAGAGCACATGGCGCTATATTGTTTTCTATACACTCATAAATTAGCACATGGAAATGAGGGTTTATATGACCGTAAGACCAGATTGTATGCATGATCAGTCCATGTGTTCCTGTTGTTTCTATTAACACACAAAGTTTACACAGACACACAATCATGCAGGCACACACACAAACACAGTTCCCCATCCCCTTTGGAGATGCCAGCATATTCTGATGAAACTCCAGGAACATGGTGTCATTTCAGCTGCAAAAAGCGGGAGGCTTGGGCAGAAGGAGTGTGGGTGGGGGAAGTGGGGATAGCCAGAGGGAGAGAAAAGGGAGGGAAGCAGTGAGACAGACCGAGAGAGTGACAGAGACAAGGAGAGAGAGAGATGGAATGGGCATTCAGAAAAAGGGGGAAAGTAAAAAAGTGTGTGTGTGTGGGGGGGGGATTTGAAGCCCGTCCAAGCAATGCTCAGAACCGTTTCAGGAAAATCTCATTCCATCTGTCTCCAAATAACTATCCTGCTCTCTCTCTCTCACTTGGCCTTCCCCCACCACCGCCCTGCATGCTAAGTGTACTGTTCTCCCTGGAGCACAACAAGCTGCCTCTATCATATTTACATAATACAATACACACTTTTCTTTTTCAGAATTCTTGAATGGTTCCTTTTCTGTTTGTCCATATCTTTGAAACTCTGTCCCTCCTCCTACTGTGCAGTGGAACTCAATGTAACGGATTCATCTGTGAGATCAGGGTCATTTCTTTTATCTTGACAACATCAATCAACAAAAGAGCATGAGTAAAAAGTGTCCTCATACCTACATAACAGTATTTATAAAAAGTAATTCTATTACTTTAGTAACAATGAATAGTAATTAGTTTAATTTCTTGATACATCACTTTGAGCGAATCGCCATCAAAAATGCATGTAAACAACTCTGAAATAGAAACAGAAAATGGCCGTCAGTATTGTACTGACCAACAACTGTAGCTTAGCCCCACTGACTGCACATAGCCCTCCTATGTCCTAGCCCCACAGAGAAGTGGGGGTTCTCACACCTTCCATTTATGAACAGAATGCAGCTGTCGGCTTACGGGGAACGTTATTGTTAGCAATCCAGCTAAGACATGTAACCATGTAGATTACATAACTTTGAGTTACTGTGAGGTGCATTTTACCTCTAGAGGCTGCCTCCCCACCCCGAATGCGTATCAGACATCTCTTTACTGCACTTAGATCAAATTGATATTGACCATCCATTCAACTTGTTTAAGAGAGCAAACAAGTCAATTCTTGAAATGCCCGAAACAGTTTAACTTAGCTCTTACATTACTCATTACTGAAAAATAAAATTAAGCGTGTTACTGTTATACATAAATAAGTAACCGATTATCGTCCAAAACTGCTGTTTTCTCATCTGCCACCTCTATGGTTAACGTTTGGTTATGTTAAGGCAACTAAAAGTACTTGGTAAGGAAGAGAGATTGTGCTTGTGGTAAGAAAAAAAAAAGCTTAGACTGAGTTTCAGAAAAATTTTAACATAATTTCTATAAAATGTTAAAAAAATTACCAATTATGTAATACTTTTGATGCGGACAGACTCTAATGACATCATAAATGGCAACACACACTTGTTAAAAAAACACCAGTTTCCAAAAAAGCGGCAATTTTACTTCAACGACTTTTGTCTATAAGAAGATTTTGTGCTACCTGTCAGTTGATGTGTGTCAAATGACGGGGCATGACCCAAAGCAGCCAGTGATCCCCTAATATATACATTGTCTCCCTGGAATTTCTATTAATAATGTTTGACTTTCTGTCTGGGGTGCTCTTCCCTTTTATTCCTCTGTTGCAGCTGCCAGAAAAGTTGAACTCAAGTCAGTATTTATCCAGAGAGCCCAAACACAACTGGCTTCATAAACTTTGTGTAGATAAAGAGCAGCAAAATGGACATTGATGTATATGAAAATGTCAAAGCTACTATTTCTATCTCTCCAGTCGTAAATGGCACCCAAAGGAGAATGGCAGCAATGATAAGGGACAGGAGGGGAAATGATATGCCAAAAGCCTGTCAGTCTCACAATATTTAAAGTTCATGGTGTGCTCCTCAGTTCTATTGAGGAACCAAGACACTCATATGTTTTCAATCTTTTACCTCCCTGCCACCACTCCAGCCCTTCTCTGTTTTCACTCTTGTTCCTTACATGGAATGGTGTAGAATTTCGTGCTCTCCTATCTAAAATCTTTTTTTAATTTAGCTTCTATTAACCCTCTGTTTGCCTACTTCCTGTCTGCATTCATCTCTAAAAGATATCCAACAGGATATCCATTAAGTCATCTCCGTTTACCCATCCTCTAGTCATTTCTCTCTGATTTTTTTGCCCCTGCTCCTCATCCACTCTCTTCACTCCCTTATCTTAGGAGAAATTCCCAAGTGTGTAACACACTCGAATGCTACTCTTTTTACATCTTCCTTTGAGATCATTCTGTCCTCCTCATCTTTATCCCCCTCTCTTTTTCCTCTTAGCTATTCTTCTGTCAAATTTCTATTTTTCCTCATTTCATCTTTCTCAGCCATTCCTTTGTCATTACTTCTTCATTTCTATCCCCCCATCTCTTTCACAACCTTCATCTCCCTCCTTTGTCTTTTGCCTTCAGGATGCAACACACCTACTGTTTGTTTTCTTTGATCTAAATTACAGTAGAATAGGCGACACTTTTTGATTTTTTGTATTTGATCTTTTACAAGCAAACCGGGGCTTGTAAAAAGTTTTAGGAACTCACATGTAGCTCATTTGCTGCATAAAGTTTTGTTATCTCCACGTGCGGGTATTGAATCAGTAAAATAGGGCTAAAAGACCACCACAGTCAATTCCTGTAATGTCAAAATTAGAGCTGTTACATCTGACCAACTTTCTGATCCACAATCCAGCTAGCACACCCAGCTCACACAGTGATTGACCACATCTCTCTCAAGCTTTTGTCACTTTTTGTGTCTACTAACACAATGAATGCCAAATGTGTGTCTCATTATACTAATTTGTTTGATTCATTACATCTCTACAACAGCAGGCATTTCATCCCACCTTCGAATGTGTCCATTCAGAACAGGTTCAAACAGATGTGGTCAAACGACACTTTCGTTCAACAGCCTATGCCACAATATCTGTTTCTGTCCTGTCTTTTCCTTCTCCCACCTCAACACCTCTCCTTCCGTTTTACACCAATATTCACATTTCCTCTCATCCTTGAGTATATGTGACATCATAGACCCTGAAGCAGTAAGTGGTGGAACTGCAAATAAAGTGAGGAGATTTAATCAAGTTGAGGGAGTGAGACAGGCTGAAAGACAGCGTGGCTTACAGCATTTAGCAGCATTGCTCAAGCAAAACCTTGTTCATGTTTATGTGTTGGGGTATATTTGGTACACAACACGCTTAGCACACTACGTGCCCACTCTGCTATTCTCCGCTGTAAGCCAAGAACATGAGTCTTGGGGGCTTAACGTCGTCCCTCTGAGCTCAAGCTAAAAGGTTTTATTAAGCTTTTATCCAGCCACAAAGTAACACTGGGGTGTGCAAGACAACTTTATCTTTAATACGCAATGTGGGGCCATGAACCAGTGGTTCATTTTCATCAAGCTGGGACTTGAGAGCAGCTTAGTTGTCAAGGTAAGACGGGGGAAGACAACAAGACAAGCTCTGAAAACTGACGCCTGTTTCTGTATAAAATGCACACTGGACCACAATTATAAAGACAGGTGTACAGTGTTCCACCTTTAATCAGGTGGTTTATGCATGAGAGAATTGCCAGTATATTGCTTTGTGTTTAATCAGGCAGGTTAATACATTATACATTAGAGGATTGTAAAAAAAGACAGTTTCCCATTTAATCAGGCTACCTTTCACATAAGCGAAGACAGATGTTTACCATGGCTTGTTCAGTGAGGTAGCTTTTTTAAATTAGAGCCCTGTACAAACAAAAAGTGGCAGTGGTGTTGCGTTGTTTCTCACAGTACAGCTTTGATGAAAGTCAGCACAGCACACAAACACGAAGACTGTCTTATGAAATCAAATGATTCAAAGCTGGTTGTCAGAGGAGCATGCAGATTATGTCTCTGACTGAAACTGATGGGGATGACATCACTGCCTAGAGGCTGTAATTTTCCTGAAAATTGTCTGAATTAGCCTTCCACTGTAAAAATAATGATCTTCACATTTCATCGCACAGAAACAGATTTCAAGAAGACAGCTTTCCCCCGGGGCATGAAATGTTTGATGTTTACTTCTTTGAGGTTCTGATCCCACATTTTCATGGCTGTCCAGACAGGTTGACAGCAGAAAATCTTAGATCAGACATTCTAAGCTCATATGCAACTTTTTTAAAGCGTGCCCCATGTGATAATGGTGAGAAAGATGCCTGCTCTTGTTTGCGATCAGGGGGATATCGAATCACACTTTTGTCCCACGAGAGGCAAAAGATAAATATAGTACTTTCCTAGTATGGATTTCCATTATTTTTCAATCTTGATGTTACCCCTCCGTACAGTGGTCATCTCGCTGTCTCCACTCCGATCCTTCCTCTCATGTCATCCAATTGATAGATGCCAATGTAGAAAGGTCATTAAATTGTGAGACTTGTGTGTGCGCTAGTAGGTATACATAAACTGTATGTGTATTTGGATGTGTGTAAGTGTGTGTCTGCATCCCGCGGCAATATCCACCATCCTGTACTTTCCTTGCCACAGCGGCAGAAGGCAATTAATGAGAGCCTGTGTTCTTATCTGCTACCTAGCAACCTTGACTGTTCCGCCCGTCGCCCCCGGCAACCACTGCTGCTGCTTGTGATCGATTGCTCGGCAACCAGGGGCCATGGCGTGACATCACACTGAACCACTGACCCACAGCGCTGTGAGGGACGGAGAAGTAAAATCTATCTGGTTTAATTAACAATTATGATATTTTCAGCTACAGTGGAGTTTAGTAGCAGAGAAAACAAAGAACATTTAAAGGAGTTACTGTAGAACAGTAAATGTCAAATTATGGCCACTGACCCCAAACCTATAGAGCAAGGGCCTCTTTTAAGAGCCGCCATTTTGCACCAACATTCAACAGCAAAGTTTCTCATGCATTTTTTAATCAAGGCGGATCTTCTTACCAGAAATAAAAGCCCTTTTCATAACGTCAGAAGAAATTAATGTACTTTCATAAAATAAAATTTATGTTCTGTGAAATACGAGCGAGGAACCAGATCACCCAGCAAAAGCCATATTCTTTAATGAGTGGCACAACTGCTTAGAACATCACATAGTTACTCAATTGATCTTGAGACAAGATGTGTCAAGATCTGTCAGGCTCAGCTCATCAGATAACAGTGATTGATTGATCACAAATCACTAGCCATTTCTGCAAACCGATTTCCTGGGAGAAACCCTGGACAACCATATGGGGAAAAATGTATCACAGCAAACAGAGATATCACAGATTGCAGCACATTTTGAATAAAGAGAAACTCACTTTTTATAACTGGAACTGCTAGTTCTCATGCCGTTTTTCCATCACTATGTCTATAGTTACTGCTGCTTCCACCTACACATATTGTGAGTAACAGACACAAGTGCAGGTAATTTCTGTGTTGTAGAAGTAATTCTGGGAAATTGCTAACGGATATAAAAGAAAATGAGGAAGGTTTAGGGGAAAATAGATGAAGAGACAAAATGGTACCCACTACCAACATACTCAAGGCTATCTAAGGAAAATCAATATTCCTAGAAAGATGCACATGCACAAAATCAAGCATATACAGAGCACAATCCTCCTTCCTCACATCTCACATGTGTTCTAGACCTAGACAACTGCTTGGTCTGTAGCTGCCTTCCACCACTCTTTCTATTTAGATGCCTGTTATTAAATTTGCAGCGTTTGTTCGCCCCAGGGAGCAACCGAAAGCATAAACGCATTTCCCTTGGATCATGTTCCAGAGTTAGTAATTGCCAAAGCAATTGTTATTTAAGTGATGCTCAAGGAACAAGGGGTGGCGTACTGCTGCTGTTTTCCACTATTGTTAATATTTTAATGCGCTGCCCTACATTCTGCTGGGACTGAATGACTCCGGTGTTGTGAGACAATTAGATAATACTGTCTTTTTGTTGGTATTTTGGGATCTTGAAGTTTTCAGCACATTGATAACCCTCTAGCTATCAGGGATTTGGATGGGAATTGTTACCTTTTCCTGTTGCAATTATTTTTCCTGAACAATATAACAAACAACGTATTGTTATTCAAAGAAAAAACAAAAAGAGGCTACATAATGGCATTCCACATGTTGAGATTTACTGACTCAAGTAAGTGCTGATCTCAGTTTTTTTAATCTGAATACACTCTTTGTGCCTTTTGTGAAACACCATTTACAGCTAATCAGAGTTGACAGTGTCCCTCAAAGCAAGCCATCTGCCAAAAGTGATTTGTGTGTAGTGGTGGACACGGCCTTTTAGATGCTGCACTAAAAGACATTTACGTCTAATGTCACTGTACTGTAAGTGGACACAAATCAAAAATGTCGGAGCTCATATGAGTAGCACATACAGTACATCTGAATAACCTTTCTCATTGTGCTAAATTAACTCAACAGCAAAGGGTAAATGACACTAATGAATATCTGGTACATTAAAGTCAAGGTTTTCTATCCAATTTTCCATTTTTATGTATGTTTGATCACCTTTTAGAAGGTATATGTCTTCATTAATGCATTTGTTCACCATGTTGAACTTAGTACTACTGATACTGTTAATGCTCTCTTTTACTGATGGAATTAATACTGCAAAAATGTACATTGCACTGAATTGGTTATGAGCTGTAATTAATTGTATTTTTAATCTCAATTTTCCTACTATTTAGGAAAGCCCCTTATTTGTTCAAACTGAGTCCGTCATTATTTTAAAAATAAGTCTGCTGATGCTTTGTTCAGTTTGTTTAGCCAAATGATGGCTGTATTTTTTAGAAGCACAGATTCTACTGAATGATCATAGAAATATCACAGGAATACAACAGGCAGCAGTATTTCTAAGCTTCTCAATCTTTACTATACATTGCTACTTTTCACTTTGATCATGAAGATGATTCTACATCCACGATGAAACTGACAGAACGGTGGGACTGAGAGAGAAGTGCAATTACAAATCTCTCTACTACTTCAGCACCACGTACAGTGTCATGGATTCATCAATACACAGCACAGTTAGCTACTATTTTTTTAAAGCCGTTGTCGGGGCCATAGATTTGAATTTGCACAAACCATAGTCAGATAAAGGATAAATGAGTCAGGTAGATTAGACTAATCATAGTCTATTCACATACAAATAAACAACCCCATCTGCCCCTGCAGTCTCTCTGCTCCTTTAATCTGCCATCCTCCCTCTATTCTATAGTAGCAAAGTGTAAGATATGGCCTGAATTCATAGTTCATGAATGTTAAAAATGTTCAAAAAAGGAACTAACATCATCAACAGAATGTGAAGAGGTTACAGCTATGTAATTAATTCAAAGATGTATGCATTGTGTTGCAGAGAAATCAACTGAAATTAGCACAGTAATATGTCTAGCTGCGGCCCGTACAGTCTTGTTATACCACTTGTGCCTCGATAGGCGATAGTGAGTCACTGTAGCATCCAGTCTGCCCTGAGGCCAACATGAGAGGATGAAGAAGTGGAGCGGTGGGAGAAGTGGAACTGCTAGCTGACAGACAGCTGCTGCGGCCCGGGGAAGCTCTGGGGAGGGAAGCGGGGGCATAATGGGAGGAATAGGCGTACAAATGGAGGAATAAATCGCCGTAGTCACGCCGGATTCTGCTCTGATCCAGAACCATTTATGGATCGGGAAAGAGCTTAGAGTTTTTATTTTTTCAACTTTTGGAATTAAAAAGTGGATTTCTCTTTACCTTGCTTCTCAACCTGTAACCTGTATTGTGGATTCAGCACAAATGATCCTGCAGTCATATTGTAACCACTTGGCAACTCATACGAGATGAGGCAAGATTGGAAGTTTGGAAAGTTCTCTACATTTTGCGGACATTGCAATTACGTGTCTAAATAATTATAAACATTGTCATCGCATTAAAAGTGGGAGGAGGTGAAATGCTGTCCCCTTTTTTGGAGTGCCCAAAAATTACACATTACACCTCTAACAAGGGGAATGCATTTTGGTCATTTGGCTAGCACCTCCCCATTAAATCTCCTACTGCGCCTGATATTCTACATTTTCTTATTAACAAATTAAATGAAGAGACTAAAACTAATTCCTCTGTACCAGACTCTGGTTCAAAGATTTAATAGTTTCTGGACAAAAATGGAACACACTATTACACTGCGTAACATATTTCTTCAATATGATAAACATGGGCACTGTAGTTCATTTCCTTTTAAACCCATATACAGTGCCCTGCTGCCTGGATTTCTCACTTGCACCAATCTGTCACTAAAAATACACTTCTCAATCCTGTTTGATAAAAACTACTTTATCCAGCTGTTTTATGGGATAACTGAGCCTTTTCTAAACTGTTTTAGAAGTTTTAAAATAAATATTACTGCATTAATGTCTTTGATCAATGGACTTGCATTTGACATGATTGGTCAATATGTATTGAGAGACTAACACATTCTTAGAGTTGGTCTCCTCATTTGAATTGCTGACAACAAAAATTACAGTATAAGAATCCATATCTGGGAGCTGCGGAGAACAGCCACAGTCTGACCAATGTGCAGGTGCATCAGAGATGTTTTAAGCTTCAGTGCCATGCTTAAGGATATTTTGGGCAGTCAGCTCCCAGCCAGCCAGTCAAACTGCAGACTCTCTATGTACAATCATGTCTCTCTTGAGGGGCTGTGTGTCAAGATCATTCACACAGGGATTTAACAGTGGGAGATTAAGATGACCTATGGAGCATCCTGTAGCACAGACACTACTTTGTGGACTTGGTGGACCAGAGCCTTGTGGTACTAGATAAGCTTCTCTAAACCTTAATTTGTCTCGCCATACTTTCTAGTACTTTCTACTCTCTTTTCTTTCTTCTACTGTCTTTCTTCCTCTCAACTCACTGAACCCACAATCAGTAAACAGCTGTGATGTAGTCACTGTAACACTAGGGTTTAAAAGCCAAGATTCAAAGCATCCCCTTTACTTAACCAAGGTCTGTGTAGGGTCAGACAACTCCTGCCCCCTGCTGTAGGGCAGGAGTTGGGGTAACTAGCACACCATGCTAGTTGTCAGAGTGCAAGCTAACCTGCTGCGCTAATGCTAATCAGGCAATGAAAGCACTACAGAAAGGGATGAAAGGGAATTCATTCAACCAGGAGAATGAACAGATGACAGTGATGTGTAGGGAAGGAGTGTAACTATGTGTGGTGCATGCATGAATAAGTATGGAATTATAGGAGTATAAGACACAATATTCCTGTGTTGGTGAAAAGAGTACGTGCATGCGTGGCAGTGTATAATTATAATCAGTGCTTTGTGTGAGACATGAAATCCATGTGTTTGGCTGATTGTTTGCATTCTGAGTGTCTACGTGCACTTGAAAAGTGTGTATGAAATGGGCACCATGCAATTATAATTTATGCTTGTGCAACAGAGTGAGAGAGTGTGTGTGCACTTGTGTGTGTGTGTGTGTGTGTGTGTGTGAGAAAGTGACAGCGCGCAAGTGAATGAGCACAGCCTTATTAAAGTGCCCTGCAGACTGAGAGGCAGATTAATTGAAAATGCCTCAGATTCCCAGTCTCAGCCGTCACTCCCTCGAGAAAATGGACCTTCATAACAAAATCCCTCAAACACACACACATACTCATACCATTATGAATGCTACCCAGGCTCATGTTAGGGACGCACTCATGCAGAGCTGCACTGTCAGACATGACAGGTAATGTGAAAGCAGATAAAATGCACTCACACGCACACATACTGAAAAGTAGACGGGCACTGAGAAACAAACACACACATACATACATATGCACAGGATAATACCAATGCCAGTTCAATCTTCCAAAAGGACACACTCCTGCATTTTTTTTTCTGTCTCCCCTTTAGAGGGACTGAAAAACAAGGGCCTTGAAAGGGCCAGCGGTGACAGCATATTATCAGCTCTTAAACACAGCTCTCAGGGTGTTTGTTGATTAATGTACCTGTATCTGTAAGTTAAAGATTTAAAATCTACCATCTACACAAACTTAAAAAGCATTAGCTGACCATAAACTGGATCTAATCCTAAATATTCACATATAAGTATACATTAGTTGATTCAAAATTGTGCTCTGGGTTAAGCTTTGCTTTGCAGACACCTCACTACAAATACAAAAGGGCTTCTTCAGTGGGGAAGTTGTAATATTAAATGGTGAAAATGTGACCTCTCCAAGTTATAATTTTAAAAAAGTCAGACAGACCAGAAGGACCCATGAGAACTCCAAATATGACATTCACAATAAGCAATTTCATTCCAACATACACAAAGATAACAGATTAGAACAGATCATGAGAACTATATCACTAGAAATACAAACAGTTAAGAAAATAAATTCATGAATTATACAGAGAAGTAAATACATTACAAAAACAGAAAGAAGACATTTAGGCTGTTAAGCCTGTAAAGACACTAAGTAAATTTCTACAGATGTTTGGTTCCACTCCGCCTGCACACAAAAAAAACACGCCGTTTTGGCACTTAAGACCATTTGTGTCTGTAAACGTGGATAGAAATATTCAGTCCATATTTTGTGTGGGCAGGTGTGAATATGGTATGTTTTGTGTGTGTGGGAAGGTGGTTGTGTGTGTGTGTGTGTGTGTAGGTGTGTGTGTGTGTGTTGTATACTCAGTTATGTGTGGGAAGGTATATGTTGTGTGTGTTCTCACATTTCATGTCCATATAGTGTAACTCTAATCTATTCAAACACGTACAGTATATTCATTGATTCTCTACATAAGTGTCTGTGCGTGTGTGGTTGTGTGAGAGTGTGTGTTTGTCACAGTTGGCCACCGGTAGAAACTCCTCCACTTTGTTGTATGTTGGATTCAGTCTTTCTCATTGAAGAGTCAAATGATCAACAGATCAGGTCAACCCATATATGAATCAACAAATTAACGACTCAACCTCAACAGCAGACAGACAGCACTGTTTGTAGTTAAATCACAGTCCTGCTTTGTCTTTAGAGCCGGTGGAACTAGCCAGGGCGAAGGTCAACTTAGCTGGTCTCAAAGCATATGGGGGTGAATTCCCTGTGTAGCTTTAAGTTAGATACAAACATGTCTCTCAGGGGCAGTGTATCTCAGATGGTCATATAGTAGTCAAACACACACAAAATGTAACAAAAAATAAAATAAAAAAAGAACCTGAATATATATATACTCCTTGACAGAGGTAGGCAATGACTATTTATCAATTCACGACCACAACATTAATGCTAACAAAATTACAGGCCAGATTACTAGCCTTTATAGCTAGTTTGACTCTCAAACTAGCCAAAGTAATGGAACTGCAAAGATCAGTTTATCTGTTGATATTTTTCATCAGTTCTCAGCTGCATTGTATTTAACCACCTTCCCTGTAATTTCTTGCCTTCTTGCCTTGTTCATTGAGCTTTAGTTGAATGAAACTTGGCCAGACAAAATCTGTGCTTCTTGAAGGAGGGTTGTACTCTGAACTGAGCCTGTCAAGCAGCACTTTCTCCAAGTCTGCATATTTCCTCCAGCAACCTCTGTCAATCAAATGACAGCCTGTCCAAGAAGGCATCATTTCTATACAGCCTGAGATGAAGGCCTGCCTTCGAGACAATGCAAAGAAGTCTCCTGGACTTTTCGCTCTGCCTGTCAAGATTCAATGCCGCTCAAGTTAAGTCTCCAGTACTGGTTTGTTTGACTCAAACCTAACACTCAGTAAAATAGACATGGCACTGCCATGCCAGTAAAATCTGCAGATACTGTTTTATCACTCCTGTACCATATTTGGGTTGACATTTTCAACAATTGCCTTATTAATGTGTTTTTAAGGCATATGATAAACAAACTATATGAATTAAATTAATTGCTGATAACGTTTCTCAAAAAGATGTTTGGAAGGAAATAAGGAATAAAGCCCTGGCTAGCCCTGGCCAGCCCTATAGTGGAAAGCAGGACTGTCCCACCCTGTCACACTACAGCACAAAAATACTTCTCTTCAAATTGCACCAAACTGCAGCTTCTGAAATGTATCTGATGTAAAAAGGTATTATATTTTACATGTTTACAACATAAATATATTATTCTCTTCAGCAGAATGCACAATTTTGTAAGGGGTGATAAATGTACCAGGGCAAAAGTGGAGATTAAATTCTAAGGGCATTTTGTTGAATTCCCTTTTATCACATAACTATTGTCCCAAGACTCCCATTTTCCTAACTGATATTAAACTCTGAGAGAAGTGACAAGTTATATTCACAGCACTGGTTCTTGTGTTCCATTAACTTGTTAATGGTGAAGGGCAAAAGGGGATAGGAAGAGGAATGCTTCTGGGTTTACAAGTGCAGCCTCTATCTGTACAATGTTTTAATGTTTACAGCATTAAAACAAAGTCCATGTTTCCACTGCAGATCTTATTGTATGGATTCACAAGTTTAATTAAACAGGAGCAAGGAGACCTCTCTGGAAGAGAAATTGTAGATTTGCAATAGTTGCCTGGGAATGGCAGAGGTTCGCATTGAGAGCATCTACAACTCCAAAGGGAGGAAATCAAGGCAGTTGTTCCACGATTTTCCATAAATATTGATTTGTGTTTTACAATAAGCATGAACTTCAAAAACTTACAAAACTGAAATGAGAAACTAAACTTGTGTAGCTATGAGTCCCCAAGGCAGCCAGCAATATCGTTTAGAACTGTTTAAAACCTCCATTAATTAGTTTGAGGCGTATGAGAACTAAAAAGATAGAAGTTTCTAGTGTAATCAAAAGTGTGTTGCTTTTTCAACAGAGCTGTTGCCCAAAGTACCTGTTAACCTCCAAGACCATAGTCTTGATGTTAACTCAAATTTATTGGCCAAAATCTGATGTTGTTGCTCTTATTTGACTCACATGACAGTCACATTTTTTTCATGACAGTGTGAACAGCACAAATCACATGGAATCTGATCTTTTGTCCATGTCTGATTACCAATTCCAATCTCCTTCTGGGATTCACAGCTCTGGACAGAGAGGGTTTGACTCCTAAGAGACTGCCACATGTCACGCCATTTCAATTGTTCACTGTTATTTTTTCTTCTGGAAGCCTGCGACTGTCAGTGATTCCATCACATTGATTCATAATTTTTGTTAATTGGCCAGACTGGAGAGAAGACACACAAGCAATCTCTAAGGTACAGTATCTATACATCCATCAGTCTCAACTTTTGGATTCTGGCCCCTGAGGACTCGAGTCAGACACCCCTCATTGTGAGGGAGGGAGATCAAAAGCATTGCTGTCAAGTGAAAATAACTTCTAAAGATAAATACATACTTAAGGAAAGACAAGAAGAGGAGCAAGGCTCGGTCACTTTGGATGGAATGTATATTAAAACTGAAATGTATTGTAGCAGTAATATGTGCTTTGCAGGGCAAAGCAGAATAAACTCTGCCTGGAAAACAAGTGTTTGGATTTAAATAAAAGTGAGAGGGTTCAAACAAGAACACTAAACAGTAATGAGTAATGATCTTAACTGAAAATTATGACAATTGGACACACTGTGCTTATGAATAACTGAGCTAATGTTATTTCTGACATCTAGGGGAAGGCCTTGAGGGTATATGCAGGTAACCTCAACTCGATTACCCTCATTCTCCCAAATGAAGCCATTATTTTTTAAAAGCTTCCACCCCTGCATAGCCCGTGGTACTAATCTAAAACTAATTGATTGGTGATTCCTTGGACCTAACACATAGGGGAGCTGCCAGTAGAATTTGAGCAATAGGCCAAAAAAGAAAACAGGCCCCTTTATAAAAAATGGAAGCTATCCAAACTGAGAGCCCAAGGGAATTTTTTCTTCTGTTTTTTATTTGGTCCCACCTGCCCAAATTAAGTTCTATTGATCTGATAGCAGAGTAATGACGCACATTTGACATCCCATCGTGAACGCTAGTGGGTCTATTGGATTGGCTGCCACAGATGACATAGAGAGGTCAGAGGGAAAGTCTTTACTCAATATGAAACACAATGGAATATAAAACGCAAAAACAGTGGGCAGATCATTACAGCATAATTAAAATGGTTGGTTCACCCAAATAACAAAACATATTTTCTTGTATACCCCTTTAGGTATCTAGCTGTTCAGCTGTTTTTTGGGTGGGGGATATAGCTGTAGATTTATGTGACCAATACCAATACACATTTCTTCACCAGTACAGTGGAGGTAAAGTGAACCTTGCTAGTGCTGCTCACAGCACTGAAATATAACAGTCAAATATTTCTGTGACAGAAGTTGCTGTCAGTTTTTGCTGGAACTACTCAGAAATAGACTGGACTTACCCAATCATGCACATGAGCATAATATTCTTTTCTTACTTCACAAGCAATTTATCTCCTACCAGCTGACCTTTTGAATAGAGCCTATTTTGTAGACATAGATCGTTATAGGTCAAAGAGGGAATGCCACCCTCTACTCTCACTTTCCCCATCAAACTCACACCTCGAACAGTGGGTGAATTTGATCCCTGTCAAAACGATAATATCAGAGTTAACCCAGTGGAAAACCAAATAAGATTGCCAGAGCTGAGACTGGTCCTCTCTGACCGCTCAGAGTCAAAAGAAAGAATAACACCAAGGAGGTTAGATCCCAGACTAGCTCACCTTGGCCTGCTCATAACCTGCACAGTCATGATTAAGCATAAATCTGACCATATTTTTCTGACTGTTTGTTTGACTGTCTTTCTGCAAGAGCTAGGAGCAACAAAGAGAGGTGGAATATGGTTAAGCATCTGACGATAGAGGTGGAGACAGAAAGAAAGATAGGAAGACGACAGCAACCATCATTAATTTCAATCAGGCTCCCAGTCTGGCAGAGTTAATAATATCAGCACGGCTTCCTGACCTCAGATGATGGTACGACATCAACCTCCACAAATTACTCATTAATTTACCCCATTAAGTTGGACAGAGGTGGTGGGCAGGGAAAAAAAAACACTGATGGGAATGAATTAATTAGACATTTTAAAACAGAATTTATACTTTTTCAATTGAGATGTATCACAGCAGAGCGAGAGGTCAGGATGCTAGTGGTGAGGATAGGAAGAGTGGGAAGTAAAGGAAATAAAGACAGCATACTGAAATTAATATTTGACAGTGTCAATATTGATGCAGTGGGAGAGCATGGAGATCATTTATGGATGAGAAGTTGTTCTGAATATCTTAAGAATATAGATTTCTACATTTTTTCTCAGTTGTATTAATGCACAGAGCATTCTTACAAGAGGCAGAAACTCTGATTCTGTCTCATATCAAAGTTTCTTTTTTTGTTCTGTAATAATACCAAGCCTTGCTCCTATTTCAAATGGATTTTAACACCCAAATTCAACCTCAAATCCTTAATAATAATAAACAAAATTAAACCAGCAATTAAACCAGGGCAGTTACTTTTTTTCTCCTTTGTAATACATCATTTTATATAAGACGTATTAGAAATGAAAAGCAAAGATAATAAACAAATAAATGGAAACTTTTGATATCATACCTCCCAAAGGCACTTTGGTCCATAGCAAGCTCCCGCCCAGAGCAAAGCAGGGTCGTGGAAAATAATCCAGTCTGAGGATATAGGCTGAGAAAATATCCCTAGGGTCTTCACTCCGCTTACCATCCATTTTATCTCACTGTATAGTGCAGGGAGCATTTGACATATTTTCAGTTTCTTTGCAGACTTGCCTTGAGCTGATACATGAATCCTATATCGTCCCCTTAACACTGGCATGTTCGAAATGAGATGCAGGAAACCTCTCACCTACTCTCAATCTGCCTCTATTCCTAAATGTAATTATGGGGTTCTTTAATATAGGAGCCAACACCTGTCTTGCCAACCTGCATAACCCACCCTAAAGTAAATTCTGCACTATTGAAATGTAAATTTCCTACCTCATAGCTTTCCTTATCAAAAGAAATATGCTATACCTCTAAATAAGAAACAGAGTAGAAGACAAAAATGCCTGCAGGTCTTGAGAGGGTTTACTTTTACAAGCTATCTAGATAGACAGGCTGGGCCAAAGATGCACATTAATGTACGCACACACACACATACAAACGACTCTCCAACTGGGTTGTTATCAATATGCAAAGCATCTCCACTAAGCTATCCACTTTGCTGCCGTGGATGAGACTGAGAATAATAGGCTCAGCCCCAGCCCCAACCCCAACCCCAACCCTACTCCCCCACCCACACATAATCACTCACACCAGCATGCACAAACTGTATATACATGCCCACACACCATTGAACATATGTAGTTAGGTGTTTCAAATCGATAAGCATGCTCAACACACAGCTTCCCTGACCTATTCTTACACTGGCTAATTGCCAGAAAGAACAATTAGATAGATAAGTATCACTTAATGTCCTCCCCCAAAGAGGGAGATCCAGACTATTCTAAAACAAATGCACCTAATTCCTCATCCTGCTCCCTCATTATCTCTCTAAATGATGCTTCCATAGGAAACCAGGTGTTGGTGGTGCTGTGGAATGATTGTTTTGTGAATGGTGGTTTGATGGGATTAGAGAAAAGAGGGACTGGGCTTAAGTCATGAATGGGGCTGCTTCTGGTAAGATAGCTGAGCTACAGTGTGCCAGTAATGAGGTAGAAGACACTTGCTTGTGACCACCTTTGCTTTGCTCATTAGTGTGTATTCAGCGGATCTATGGAAGCCTGTGAGGACCAAAGTGCCCAGTATGAGGTAATCTGGTGAACAACTTGATTATTATTAATTATCATTTAGTACTGTGGTGAAAAACGTCAATCTCAGAAACGTCTGAAAATGTCAATGAACTGTCATAGAATCAATTGTAAAATAATCACATTTAGAGAATACTCCTTTAACTCTAGATCCAGCAATGGAATGACCCATGTCACTGGACAACTCAGAGGAAACATCATCTGTCTTGCTACATTAACATCTATCCCCTTTATTAGTCTGCTGTTGGCATCCAACCTTACAATCTTCCTTACAGAATTCGTCTTTGCTTCTTGGCTCACAGCTTCTGCTGAGCAGAAACACCCTTCCAGTAGTCCAAAATATCATGAAGGTCCTCGTCCTTGGCAAACTGCACCTTCTTACGCAGGGCATGACCTGCTGCTATATAAGAAGCTTCCTCTCTGGGGCTTTTCTTGTAAGGCCGGAATCGCTCCCAGATTCGCAGTGTGCTCTCAGACGAATACTCTGGACTGGAGGAGTAGCCAGAGTTGTAGTTGTGGTGACGAGAAGGTGAGAGCTGAGAATAAGTGGCTGTGGCATCCCTCTTGGTGCGGCCCAGTGGCTTGAGGAATGATGCCTTTTGGGCTGGTGAGGGTGAGTCGTTGACACCCTCATAGTAGAGTGCAGGAAAGGAGTGGCGGTGCTCGGAGCTGTGGTAGTCAGGCTGAACCTCCAAATGGTGCTGCTGCTGTCCAGGGCCAACCACCCCACCTCCACCTCCACCTCCGTTATTACACCCCATACCACCCCCATTCAAACTCACCCCACCACCATTTATGTTTCCCATCCCATTCCCATTGCAGCCCCCTACTCCGCCACCTCCTCCACTTCCACCCCCTCCACCACAACCAACAGGGCTGCCTTTTTCTGTTGGATACTTGGGAGGATCGCTGCGCTGCTCGGGGATATCCACACTAAAGACCCTGGTGCTCTTGACAGATCCCACACCAGGGGCACCACAACGGTTCTTCACCACAGCAGTGTCCGCGCTCAACTGCCTCTGAAGGGGGCGCACTGCATTGGCTGGGGGTGGGTCACGGTAAGGAGGTGAGAGGAACCCACCACCGCTGATGCCTGGTCGCTCAGACAGGGGCATGACTAGGGGCACGGGTGCCATTGAAGGTGGATGGGGCTGCTGATGTAGCTGAGGATGCGGCTGAGAATGCTGTTGAGGATGTGGCTGAGGATGAGGCTGAGGATGAAGTTGGGGGTGAGACTTTGGATGCACCTTTGGGGAGGAAGCCATGATTTGATCTCCAGGGTGGCCTGGAGAGAGGGGCAGAAGGTTTCGAGGGAGGGACGCGATGCAAGTTGGAGGCTGGGAGGAGGACACAGAGTTGCCATTGTCAACCGTGGTCACAACATTAGCAGAGGCATCCAGCTTCAGGGCATCAATGCAGTTGTTGATGATCTGGTTCACCTTGTCTACCTCCTTGGCAATGGTGGAGATCTCTGATGCTGATCCACGGCCGTCGTCATCCGAATCCTCCCCAGCCTCTGTCCCATTCTCAGCCCCACCTCGCATATCCAAAATTACTTCCCCTCCTACCCCTGCTCCTCCAGCTGCCACTCCTCCCTCTCTGCCTTCCACTGCCACTCCTGCCGTCCTCACATCCATGTAGTTGCCCTTGCCACCCATTGCCTCAGAGAAGGCAGAGGCCATTTTTTCCACTTGTGGCAAGGTGGAGAGGCGGGAAGAACTAGTGTTGGCTGAGCCATGGAGCATGCCTGTGCTAGAGGAGGCAGAAGGAGGAAGCTTGCCTCCTGCTCCTCCTGAATGGTGGTGTTGGTGGTGAGCCTGCTCCTGGAGGCGCTGCATGGCACCTTGGTCGTTGGCCACTGCTGCAGCTGCCTCTGGGCCATACCTGAAGAGTGACAGACAATACATCTAGTTTCTTTATCTTTTGTCATATTGTGTATATCGTTTTGCACATTATCCTAAACAACATAATTGCACAATTTAGTTACTTTTTTAAGTTAATTAGTTTTAATAGGTCATCTCTGTGATGTCATGGGATGACAAAGTCCTTGCTGTTCTAATTAACACTCAAAAAATCTATAATGTATGGTTGGGGGAAAAAAATTTTTTCTTGTTTGTAGTTTGATACAATTAAGTTGTTCAGGACATTTGGGTTGTGGCTAAAACATCCCATATGCAGTGTAGTAACTCTTTTAAACAATTCAATGCTGTGAACAACTGGTTGCAATGTGGCCCTTTATACTTTCATCAAGAAATATTAAAACTTATCTTGTACCTCATCTCCAAAATAGTTTTCTTCACACTTATAGCTTTCTGCTTCTCTTCCTGGATGCGTCGCCGTCTGAGACAGTAATAGACAAATCCAAGCACAATGACCATGCCAAACAGACATCCCAAAATGGTCATGATGTAGTGGGTTGTTGTGGATGCATTGGTTCGCGGGTCCTCTGGCCCCATTGCTCGTGTGGTAAAGGACACACAGGTGTGGTTGTAGCGCTGAGATTTGCTTGCAGAAGCCACACAAAAAGTGTAGTTTGTGTGTGGTTTCAGCTTGTCCAAGGTGATTATCTCCTTCTTGTTTTTAAGGGGCATGATGTCTGCAACAAAAGTCTGGTTGTACTGGGAGAGGATATACATCTTACTGTATGGTCGTGGGATCTGCACCATTAGAGAGGCAGTGTAGAAAGAGACAGTTTGAAGCCTCATAGAAATCTGATGGCTGTAGGTCGGTTCAGCAGTGGATGATATGGTTGGCTGGTGATACAGACGTTGGTCTGGGTTGTCCAAACCCATCCCTGAGCCATCTTGATCTGGTGTCTGGGAGGTCATCCCTGGAATTAACTCACCATTACGACACATGGATAAAAGAGTGTAACGGGCATTTTTTCCGTGTCCAGGCACTGGACTCAGAAGTGGATAACCAGTCATTTCAAGAGGGGTTTCACACTGGAGGCGGTCGTAGGTATGGGTGACATTGTTAAAAGCCTCCAGCCAGGTGAGAAAGTTGTAGAGATCACAGCCACAGTGGAATGGGTTTCCTGCTAGTTCACACACCATCAGCCTGTTGAGGATAGTGAAGGTAGATGGGTCAAGACGGGCCAACTTATTGGAAGATAAGTCCAGGCTGCTGAGGCTTGGGCACTCCCAGAAGGCATTGGTGGCAATGACCTCAATAAGGTTGTGTTGCAAGAAGAGGCACTGCATTCGACCCAGACCTCTCAACATGCCCTCAGTCAGGTTGGTCAACTTGTTGTAGCCAAGCTGGAGAACCTGTACCAGGAAGAGAGAGGTAGGTCATCAAAATGTTTGTTAATACATGACATAACAAAAGTAATTGTTAATCATTTGCTGGGTGTTTTTAGTTTTAAGATATAGTCTTACTGTACAACCTTCCATGGGATATGTTTTTTCGAGACTTGACAAATCATCTAGTCACATTTCTATAATTGTGCAAGTTGTGATTCAACAGCCATCTATGAACCAGTTATGAGAACTGGAATTTTTGGCTTGATGACTTCAGAACATATCCCAAGCTCAGCTTGTTTCAAAATATTTTACTGCATTGTATAACAAAAAGAAAATAGATTTTTTATTCGGTTCACTGAAGCATTAATTACCTTTTTCTTAAATTACAGAATACATTTAAATTAGTAATAAATACATAAAAACAGATTTGTGTTCTTGGCTGCAGACCTGTAGGTTGGCCTGTCCAGCAAAGGCCCCGTCCTCGATGTAACTGATCTCGTTCTTGGTAAGATTGAGGTCAGTAAGGTTTGTGAAGCGGAACATGGTGTTAAAGAGCACAGCTTTAAGTTTGTTCTCATTCAGCCTCAGGTCATGAACCTAGGGAGACAAGATTGCAGATGACTTTCAGGAGATGCACTGCATCCTCTGGCAGTCATAGAGAAGGACCTAAACTCTGCCAAAAATACCTACCAAGAGCATGTTGCACTTCCAAACATACAAGTTTGCTGCCTAATGAGTAATTTCCCCAATTATACATTTGATCAAAATGTGTATTTAGTTAATCACAGCCTGTTTGCAAGTAGCTGAGCATCCCTCCTGAGATATCTAACAGAGGTAAATGTTGATGCTAGGAGTGGAATGTAGTTGCATGTTAATATTACCACTGGGTGCTTTAATAATTATCTTGACGTTTTTCAGATTTATTCATTTACAAAACAAATTGCAGATAGTTACATTAATTAAAATACATGGCACTTTAAAATGTAGACAACAGCAAGCCACTACATACACAAATTACATTATATAATAAAACATTATGTAATTCAACTTGTCTGAGCATGTTGGAGATGAAGAGGTGGATATATAGCTTAGAACTCAAGAGCAAAAGGTTTAGTGATCTTAGACTGACTCATTTGGATGGTAAAGTGCAGCCCTGCGATAATTCTGTCTCCTACAGATGTTGCACAGCTTTTTACGTATATACAGTTGGCTGTGCCAGCCATTCGTAGTAAGGTGGCCAACAATTCCACAAAACAACTGTTTTTGCTGATGTATCTCTTCTATCTCACCAACTTAACCTATTTATCAATTATTTACTTTAATAATATAATTATAGCCACATTACAATTTAGCTATTACTGCTGGTATTGTCACCATGACTGGAGACACTAATATAACCTTGTAACTATATTTGATTAAAAATATGAGTTGTTAGTATTAAAAAATTTTCAATTACAATAAATGTAAATACATACTGTATTACCACCATTCCAATGTCAACATATGATCACAACCATCACAACAATAAATCACACAATAAACCATAAGCGAACAGAAGATTAGATTCACTTGCAGCTCTGTAAAAGTCACAGTCACGATTGATAGCATGTGCACTTTAGCTGACACCATCTTCTCTCAGAGTACATGAAGGCATACAGTTTAATAGAGGTGGCTGTGGTGGTATAAAAAGGCCTAGTAATAGATAAGTTTATACTGACCGTGCTGTTGATGTGCTGGGGGATGGTCTCATATGGAGGCTGGTTCTGACTGCAGATAGCCAGCCAAACGTATCCTTTATCCCCCTCTATCAGCCAGCAGTCCCCTTTCACCATGCCAGGCAGGTGGAGGAGCAACAGTGCAGGGAGCAGGAGGGAAAGAAACAGGGAGGAAGACAGGGAGGACAAATGGAGTGTGCTGGCCATGGTTTGGATTAGGGGTGTTTGAGGTTGCCTCAGTAGAAAGGAGGAAAAGAAAGGAGTTGAAGGGAAGGAGGCAGTGAGCAGCGGTTTTCAAATCAGGATGCAGGTCAGGGGCAAGCAGGCCAAATCTAAGTAGAGAGAAAGGTGAACGGTGGGGCGTCTTCAAGGTGATTAGAGCTGAGCTTGCAGCATGGCAGCAAGTCCTGTCCCCATTTTAGGTGTTCCACGTCAAAGGGTTTTGGAGACTGTCACCCCAGCAGCTACTCATGGCCCCTGACAACCGTATGTCTTCACAACACAGATGAGGAAATACTCCCTCTCAGAGAAAGGCAAAAGGCCTATATAAGATAGAGATAGAGAGAGAGAGAAAGAAAGAAAGAGTGAAACTGAGAATTAACTTTCAGCTAGGAGAAAGGCCAAAAATGGCAGAAGAATGAATGGGGAAACATAACGAGGAAGTGAGGGGGCATAAAAAGAAGGTGTGAACAGTGAAACGGTGTCACACGTGTGTTGGTTACTCACTCTGAGCCCGCAGCCATGTCCAGGTATGAGGTGTCTGCTGTGTCCACCCCTACTGGGATGACTATGCTCATGACGTTCTCTGCTGATCAGTTCTTGTCCTACTGAGTCCAGAGAATGGGAGTCCAAAACACTGAGGCATGCCAGCCACAGCAGTCATTGCAGACATCTAAGTGCATCCACAAGGCCTGAACATACAGGAGAAAGACAAGAAAAGGAGAGGGGACAAAGAAAATCTGTTAGTTTACAATCAGTGTGAGGGTAATGTGCATTTTCTTTCAAACCAGGAACAAAGCACTTGCACAGCTGCAGGATCTAGCAAACCCAAAATTACAAATCATAGTGAAAACGGGGTATTTCCAGACACGTTATGCATGATTCATACTTTCAGGCCAAGAGCAGTGTTCAGAAAATTCCCCCTCTGACAAAACTGAGGTATAGACTGATGAAAAGCGAGAGGATACTATATTGAAAAGGGGGGGGAGCATGAGCTGCTGCTGTGAACTGCGCTAAAGCGACCTCTACACACTGTCGGCCAGGAACGCAGAAGGCTGCACTGTAAGAAAGCTCCCACAAAGGGGAGCAAGAGAACACAGCAGCCCGCCGCCATGAAAGGAGGAAAACGCAACAACACAGAGGCCATTTTTCCCCCCGTCGACTGAAGAGGGCTGCTCACACACTCATCCCAATAAAAAGACACACAAAACGTTCACATATTTTATTAAAAGGATGGGTTTTTTTGTGTGTGCTCCAAGCTGGAAAAAGCTCCTGCGAGATAAAGTCGACTACATTAGGTGTCAGGCAGCGAATGTAGTGTTTGGTCTTGAAGTAGGAGGTTGGTTGGAGTAATAAATTAAACACAGGCTGATGTGAATCCAGACGGGAGCATATGTGTCAGTGTGGCTGTCCCCGATACAGAGAGCTCTGTTGATAAGCGGGATTAGTGGGAGGGACAGATGCCGAGACAAAATAGGCTGGAGGTCACACCTCCGCCTGCTCACGCACACGGGGGCCAAACAAAGGCTCAGATCCCGGCCCGGCGTGTGGATGGGAGAGGGGTTACAAAGCAGGAATATGTCATGTATGGAGTTGTATACTTAACAAGCAATAACGCACCAAAACCTGTCTCTGCACGCCTGCGAGGAGGACGGCCCGTTGTGGGTTAAGCGAGTCCCACAAACGCTCTACACACACACACACACACACACACACACACGTACTGTCTCTCTCTCTCTCCAGGAAAAGCTGTATTTCATTACCAACTTAGCTGTCAAACCTGAAACTCAGCAAGCAACAGAAGTTTTTTTTTTTTTTTTTTTTAAATGGGCAAAACAACTGTAGGAGTAATTTTAGGTGCTAATTTGGGCAAAACGCACTATTTAATCCAGCAGGAATGCAGAGAGGCTCGCAGACGTGACAGCTGTCAGCCCCGGGCCTAATTAATAGTGGGAAGAAGACCCCTGTGTGTCTGTGTGTCAGCCAAGGCTACTGACGGGATCACCTTCCAGATTCTCCTTCGATTCTGTGCGAAGAAGCCCGTTTGTCCACTAGGTTTGTCTCCTCTTCGTCCAGGGAATCCTGCCGTCACTACTAAGGAATGCACACACACACACACACTCAAGCTCACGTTCATACATACACCCCCAGCCCCCCCCTCCACACACATAAACACAGAGATAACCCTTTGCCCC
>NW_023339729.1:27240495-27245339 GCF_004916995.1 Morone saxatilis | reverse complement strand
AGAAAGAAAGAAAGAAAGAGGGAGGGAGGGAAGAATATTAACATTAATAGTGATAATGACAAAATGATTAAGAGTAGGCAGAAAATTGTAATACAGTTCACATATCCCCAGATGGTTTTGAATTAATTGAGTTTAGGTCTCATTTCTACGAACACTGTATTAAGAAAAAAAAAGGAAAAGAAAAAAACAGGTATATGAATCTAATACCCATGCTACCCAATCCCTTCAAGGTAATGCACCACAGTAATAAATCCATTAACAGCCATGATTATTTCATTAAGTCTTAATAAAGCCCAGAGAAATATATTTTGACTTTTCAAATGAAGCCAGGCTTTTTATGTTCTGTAATTATTCATGTTCTTGAAAATAACAGCCACGTATGAGAATAAATTGCAGCTCTTCCGTTCAGACATTAGCATATGATGCACCAATAGAAATGGAAATTGCCAAGACTATGAAAGCAACACCACTTTTCTTTAGTGATTTTGTCGTTGTTTACAAGGTTCGCCAGCTTGCAGCTGCATTTCTATTGTTTCAACTCTGAGGTACATAATGATACAGTGAAAATGTAATAGCTGCAGTTATATAGGGGTGAAAACAGGGATGTGGGCTAAGTGGAAAACAGAGGAGGGCTGTTGTAATTTGCATGTTTTAGCAGGATACTAGCTGACATTTAGCTATTTACCTTTCTCAGGGGATTAACTGTGGATTAGGCTCTAATCCAGCATAAAATATTATGTATCTCATCACCACAGCTCTGACTCTTTTAATTTGTTTCCAAAGTTTTGATTCCCTCCCAGGGAAAAGTTATCTGGCCACAACATGAATGACAGAGACGTGATTGTAAGAACAACTGACATAACTCTTCTTGTACTCTCTCTCTCTCTCTCTCTCTCTCACTTCCAAATAAATTACTTTTTAGCCTCTCTCAGCCAGATGAAGAATATATAACCTACTGCAAGGAATGAAGCAATGACATGGTGTAACCAAGCGGCAATCTCCATGGCTAGTAAATGCAGCTATCACAGAAGTAACAAAAGCTGCAGTTGCTCAAGAGGCCACTTAAGGAAGTGAGTGATTAAAACACCCAACTTTATACCAGAAATAAAATCTTTCAAGTCTGGTATATAAAGCAGTGTGGAGTTTTGTATAACTCACACATTTAAATTATATTAAGGTTTAAAGCTGTGCTACGTCCATTTCTAATTATACAGTCTATTTGTGTAACCTAATTTACAGTAGTAGTAATAACAAGAGAATTTCCCCAGTATGGGATCAATAAAGTTTATTTTATCTTATTTTAATCTACTCAGGATTAATGAAAGCCAACTTTGGATGCTTTGTTAAACTGGTCATCTCTAATAGCCTGTCCTCCTCCACTTCCTTCTCATCCTCTGTCCAGACTTGCACCTTAGTTAGCCTCCCAGTCACTTCTCATTTCTGTCGCACCACACCCCGAACAGCTCTCAGTCCTCTCTTCAAATTGTTCCATGAAATTGATATTGACAATTCAATTCCTCCACCACAGGCCTTCAATTTGCTTTTGACCCAGCACTGTTGTCATCCTTACGTGTGTAAAATAAAACACCCACAAAAAAGCTATTTACGGCTTTAGCTCAGTGGAACAACAGCTAAAGTAACCTATTTTTACCTTGATAATTATGAAAGTCATTCATGAATCTTATTATGTGTTATGTGTTGAGCTTTGAAACAGAGTGATTCCACTGATTTAACTGCAGCAAAGAAGAGCATGCGTGTGAATGTAAGCATTAGTTCATGGCACATTGTAATGAAAAGAAGCAAGCAAACAATTATTTATCAAACAAAGATTTGGACATTGATCATAATGATGGCCACACTTACACTGACACAGAAACGATCATTCTCCTTCTTTCATCGTATTGCTGAATTCCTTCTCTTCTCACTCTTTGAAGACAATTCCAAGTCTAGTTTTGTGATGTAGTGATACAATGTTTTCATTAGTGTTTAAGGGAATGTACCAACAAAGCCTCTGGCACACTCCTTGCAATTTAGGAAGATTTTGGGGGCCACAGAAACTTAATGGGCCGTGCTTGTGATTACCATTCCTGTCGGGAGCCCATATTTACAGCATATCTGATATGACGTGACTTTTATGGTATTTACTGTGCTCTACAAACATGAAAGACGAGTCAGTCAAGACTAGTTGTTTACTGCAGAGTCCAGGCACAACACCCAAGATCAGCAGGTGATCAGCAAAGTATTTCTTCTTTATAATGCTGTAATGATCCTGACCATGCTACTCCAGTCTTATCATCTGGGTCAGTCTCTTGTCTCTCGCTCCATTTCTGTCTTTATCTGTATTTCTTCCTATCTGTCTATTTTTTTGTCGTCTTTTCTGTCCATCTCCTTCTGTCTGCATTGTTTTAAGCCTGCTTATCTCTCGTTGCCTTTCAACTAGAAATACAAATGAATATGCTTCATTGCCAAAACACAACCTGACACCTTTTGTGTGCTATCACATCCCATCCTCGCTGCTTTTATCACATTCTTGCCATTGGTTTTATTTTGACAAGAAGCCAGAGGAAGACACAGCCTTATTTTTCCCTCCCCTTTCTTTTCCAAACCAGGCTCTCTTTGTGTTTAATTATTGTCTCTGATAGCTGGGCTTTAATTAAAGCTTTGCATCTGACAAACAACACTAATGATGTCAGGTCACAGAAGCAAATAAAAAGTTCCAAAAGTAAGACCGGGAGGGGCTGAGAGCCCATGAGAAAATCTGAAAATTACAAGATAAAGTAGGATCAGTGATGCGGATGTAATAATCTGAAGTGTTTCACTGTCTAGAATGTGGAAAAAGACATGTAGTCAGTATAATGAAAGCTTTAACATTAAAAGCTTTATATTATTAATTGATAATAGCCTCAGTAAAGACATGTCCACTTGCACAAAAACTAGAATGAAATCTTTGGAAAATAATACCAAAAACCTCCCAAGGTTCAAGGGTAGCTTTATTATCTCTGAAGTGAATTGAATTTGAATTTGATATAGAGCCAGCAGCAGTATATGTAATCAATATCACAGAACAACAGACAATAGAGAACTATAAATGTAATATAAAATTATTTCAAATTTGCCATTTGCCGCAGGAACAAACTTGAACTCTTTAAACAGTGGGAGGCTAGGATCAGCCAGTCACAGGCACTGTTTGATTGACATGCGAGTGTGGGAAATTCGGTCAGTGCTAAAATATCACTCCAGTGAAGGGTTAGCATCAAAGTTTCTTTCTTTCTTCTCCTAAAAAGAGCAACATGAAGTTGTACAGTCTAAATTCCTTTTAACTGCCAAAATAACACAGATACCAACTAGATTAAATTGTACTGACACAGAAAGATAGTGCTTAAATTCTTCTCATCTCAGTAAAATTAACTCAATGACATGCTCTTCAACAAGACAGCTACAGTCACGCCAGCTGAGGGCGTAGTTAGGCAGAGCAGTGCTTTGAGCTAAATGCTAACATGCTGATGATGAGCAGATGCATTGTTCACCATGTCCATAAGCTTAGTTTAGCATGTTAGCAGGTAATACTTGATAATCAGCCCGGATGAGACCGATGGGAATGTCATTAGTTTTTTTAATCTTTAGTCATAATCCAAAGAACTGGAACAACTGGACATTTTGACGAGATGTTGGCACTACATTAAAAAGGGAATTTGATAATAATTTGATGCTCCATTTTCAGTCCAAGGGTGAACTATTTCAGCTAACATGAGTGAAGCATGGGGAAGTAAAGCCCTGGAACAGAGGATTGACTGTAATCTGTATTCTAGCGATGTGTAAACCTTTGTAGAGATATATAGTTTGACTGTTTGCTCGCTCGCTCACTGCCACCTTCCTTTGCTTGCTCATCGCCACTTCCTTTTATTATCTATATTAACTGAACTCGTACCCTTTCCATCCATGACACAGCTACAGCTAGCCTGATTGACAGCACAATCTAACTGAAAATAGGAATGACATTATTAAGTTTCCAGAGGGAGTTTAAGATGAAGTAAAACCTGAAAAATGCACTAAAGTGACTGCATTGAATTGTGGAAAATGAATTCCACCATTTGCTTGAAGGTAGCATTTAATTGAGTTTTAGGTATGATTATGTGGTTTTAGGGATAAGGTTAGGATTGCGTTTAGTTAGGGTATGGGTTGGGATCACAAATTCAGTGGTTATGGTTAATATAAGCCTCAGGGAAAAGAAAATATGTCAATTTAATGTCTTCATAAGTTTAAGTTGGTCTATGTCTCTTGTCTCTGCTCAAAGTCTGAGCTCCAAGAATTGTGGTGTTCACTAAAAACTGTGTCTGCCCAGAGTCTGAGTTGCAAGAGTTGAGAAGGGGGCAATACGAAGGAAGACAAGAGTAGTGCAGCTACCCCAGAGACCAGGTCATGAACCTTTTCACTGAGTGAGAAAGAAAGAAAGACAGACAGACAGAGACAGGAGGCAGAAAGCAGAGACAGTACAGTTAGAGGGGAGTGCTATAGAACATGACACCCAACAGATTTTCCCACAGTTTGTCAGTGAACCAGTCAAGCGGTCACTCAGTGATTCAGAAATCCAACAGACCATAGACATTCATCCAGGAAATCCATCATCATTCAACCAGTCAGCTGTCAGCAGCGCAAAGATCATCTGGCTAGCCAGCTTCTCAGTTTGTCCATCAGTCAGTCAGTCCAGTCCATCAGTCAGCAAGCTGAACAGCTAGTTAACCAGACAGCGGGTCAATCGATGGAGCAGCCAACCAGCTAGTCAGTCGTCTAGTCAGTAACTCAGCCGGGCACCAGCCGGGCAGGAAACGTAGTAAAGTTTGGAC
>NW_023339729.1:27237992-27240395 GCF_004916995.1 Morone saxatilis | reverse complement strand
AGCCGAAAGAGCCGGCTCTTTTTAGTGAGCCGAGCCAAAGGAACCGGTTCTCTAAAAAGAGCCGGAATTCCCATCACTACTATTAGCACTATCGCTGCATCCCAGACTGCCAACCAGCCAGCCTGCCTGCTTTACCTTCAAAGCTGCCGCACTGTTCCTTCAAATCCATTTTTTCTCACTCCTTTCTCTTCTCTTTTTTCCTTCTAACCTTTCATGAAGCTGCTGCACTGTTTCTTCAAGTCCTGTGAATATTCCCTCTCTTTTTATGTCTGGTTCCAATTTTCTCAGGTTCATTTATTTCATGTCTTTCTGTTAGTCTCCAGTTAGCCAAATAAAGTAATGCAAACATGAGGACTTAAATATGTTTCTCCAGCTTTCTTACTTTCCTTGGTTTGCACATTGTCCCCCCATCACTCTCTTTTTCAATTACAGTACATTGTGTTGTTCTTTTTCAGTCTACTGCTAGTTCAAAGGCACTTTATATTTTGAGACCTAAGAATAATAATTGGCAGACTTCAGAATCCATTGCATCCATTGTTGCTTACAAATGGTGCATGAAAGTAAAGTAAAGTTTCATTTTATTTAAAAGAGATTTAAAAAAAGAATCGCTATCCATAAAATCCAGTAGCTGCATTTGGCAAATATATTGTAAGTTAATTTTGAAGGAACACACCCCCTAACAATGTTCCAAAATAACAGTTTTGAATTTTTCAACCATGGTGTAATTGAGGTAATAAGTATAGTAGTATTAAATAGTATTCAAATGACATAACAAAGATACACTGATGTTTACAAGTGACACAGCAACGTTTATCTCATTTTCTCTCTCCCGAGACCACTCTTCCAATCTCAGCTCAACATATCCTGTCTCTCTTTTTCTAGTTCTTAACTGTACATTGAATTCTCTCCTGTTTTGTTTAGAGTGGATGTAACATATGTTGCTGTCTACCAGACAGACTCCCACAGGGAGAGCAGACCAGAGAGAAGGATTTCAGCCCCTGAGTGCTTTCAGCCACTTGCTGTGTTGTGTGAAAGCTGGGTGGATTCTGAACCATCAACCAACCAGCAGATCATGGAAGAAAATGGAATTTAGCAGCATAATATTTCTCCATACCAGTAGCCCAGTTACTGTGGAATCTTGGAGAATATTATTATTGTAACTACTTTCTACTTAAAGTTAAAAAAAAAAAGTAAGTCCTTGTATGGACTTTTGAACATCACCCATTTTGCCATGATGTCTGATTCACTTAACTGACATAACTCTAAGCCTTACACATATTCCAGTCAGTGATTTCCTACATTTCCTAGAACTTTCAGCAGCCCCCATAGACACACACAGATGTTCAGTACATACATTTTACAAATTAGGTTATGCAAGCTCAGAGAGCAAGGGGTGAATTAAGTTTTTTTTTCCACTTTTAATAAGAATAAATAATGCCAGATTTGAGCACTTGAGGCAGAGCCTTAAACAGTGCTAGGGCTGCAGTTTCTCTGGCTGGTTGCTCACTCTTAATCCAAAACACTGAAATTGTTTGGGCTTGTTAGATTACCATGACCCCAGTGAGAGTCTATTCCAGTGTAATGTTCCCACTGTGCCTCTGGATGAGATTCAGCCATGCACACTTTTGTTCTCATAAACTTAACCCAGAGGCATGCCCAAGGCCATTCACTTCAGTAACTAGTGAGTGATTGTATAAGTGAGAGAACATACTGCAGGCAGAGCCTATTTCATCCTACTGTACAATGTGTGTGTGTTTTACTTCTATCTTTGTGAGGACCAAATAAGTTTTAGCATTAGTTTTGAAAAGGATTATAAGATTGAGGTTTTGTTGTTAAAGTGTCCTACCACTAGTATTTTCCAGCCACTGATAGTATAAAGTATTTCACTTAATAGTTGGGCTCAGACAACACACTTATCTTCTGATAATAACACAACAGGCGTGCGGCATCAAAAACAGAAAGACCTTTTCAGGCACGACAACTGCTTGTTTTATGCTGTGTTGTGTAAAATACAATCGTGTTTTTTGGCTCTCTCACTACAAATTAGACAACTTAAATTCTGACATTGAACCACTGGAGCACAGAACAAATGTAGCAAATGTAACACGACAAAGCAGGTGGAACAGTGAAATAAGTCTCTGTTTCCAATGCAAGTCATGCAAGTCATGAAATCTCCTAATCTGACACAGTGAGCATATCCAAAAATAAAAATATGATTTAATTTGATACTGACACAGGTTTTGATATATCAGTCTCCGATTTTTCTCTCCAGTCCAATTCAATGGAGATGAATGGATTTATTTGTGGTGTTCATAGCATTAAATGCCATTTAACAAATTCGATAGAAATGTATCTTTTCAGAGTCCTCGTTTTTCTAAATAGTTCTCAAACTTTGAACACTTT
>NW_023339729.1:27217674-27237985 GCF_004916995.1 Morone saxatilis | reverse complement strand
TTGGAAGAAATTGGAGGCCTGTCTTTTCTTTAATTTCTACTATTTTTGAGGTCTGCCCTTACAAGTAGAGGCATGCACATGTGTACACAAAAATGCAATTCAGCAGCTTATTTAGTGTGGCACTGTGTGTAATAAATTCAGATATACAGAGTTACCAGTAACACAATAGCCTTCAATATAATGAGTTTCCTGCTCGTATAGTATGTGCCCTATTGCATTCACGTATAGAACTCTGTTATACTTCTGTGTCTTAATTACTTTAAAACCCATGCAGAAGCTCTCCCCTCCAGCTCTACTCAGCAGGTATGTTGAAGTAACAGCCCTCTATGGGAGCAGCATTTCCTTGCCCGAGAGAGGCAGCAAGAGTAAGAAATAGAATGAGTCTGAGAGAAACATACAAAGTACAGTGAGAGTGACACAGAAAGGGCATCACAAATGAGGAGGAGAAATAAAAGAGGGATTGTAGCATGAATTAATTCCTCTGTTATAATTCTGCCTCTGAGTCATTCCAGTAACCCAACTGGGGGTTTGAATCTCTTTTTCGAGGTTGACCTTTACATGGCAATGAGAGATGACGATGAGTGGAAAGAGGGTGATTAAGAGGAAGTGGAAAGAGTGGTTTTTAACCTTCATTTAATCAGGCAAGTTGAATGAAACATTTTCCTATAAACCCCACTCTCAACCCGGTTCCGTTGAGGTTCGAAAAGATATGGAGATTTCTACCACAATACTCTGTTAAGATCAATAACTAATCCATTATGAATTGCTACTTTAGTCAGAGTTTGTTTGCAGTGATACCAGAAGGAGGGAATGGCTGCACATATGCACACATTCACACATGGAAGCTGTCCAGTCTAAGTGCCATCTTCTTCTTTGTTGGCAAATGAAGCAGCTCAGGGCCCAGTGCCTGGCTAAGGGGTAGCTTATTTATGAGTGTATTGAAACGCCGCACAGTTTGGTGTTGACATATGCTGAATACTGTCATATTTCCTGACAACTCTCAGCCACTTACACCCGTCTACGCAGATGCACGGTTCCTTGATCTCCTTGATAATTGCACTGTGTATTTATCTAATCCACTGATTGCACTGGACTTATCTGACAACATCACCATATATTTGCACACTGTGACCCATTACACATAACTCTTACTTCCCCTGTAAACTTAGTAAATACTTATGCAATAATATAAGAAAACAAAAGCAATATATACAACTAAGTTTTTGTTTGAAAAATAATTTTAGATATATGCCATTTAGCCATATTATATTGCTATCCTAATTCTTTACTTTTTACTTTTCTGTTCAGACATATGTATTAAAAGTAATTCCTTATACGCATGACTTGGTGAAAAGTAGTAAGCAAAAAGGTGTAAGTAGTCTGATTACATTACACCACCCCAAAAAGCTGTGGTTTAGGTTTAATTAATTGGTTAAAAAAATGGTTCACATCTGAGATTTTACTTGTAAGAGAAATGACAGCTTCAGTCATTTCAACAAATGTTAAAAAGTGACAAATGCTTCTAGGGGCTCAAGGAATTATGACCTTTATCCAGCAGGAGCAAAGGAGGAATTAGTGTGATATATGATATGATAATTTAGAGCCACAAAGTCCACAGAGGGAAAGGTCATGCTGATGGATGGGTCAACAAAATGTTGCACTTTGACATGGTAGACTGCAACAGAAACCTAACTCAACCCAAACCATAGTGATCAGAAAATAGTGTCTTTCAAAATAAACCAAATTACAGTTGCCAAAACAAACCTGACAAGCGATCTTGTTCTGCCAACTCACCATAATCACACAGCAGTCATTTTCCTCTGATGTCACACTTGATTTCAGATTTAATTAAGTCCTACACCTTTGCCATCATATTGTGTGACACCATCAAACGGTAGTGTTAGCTAGGAAGTGGTCGAATGACAAAATTAGCTGCCCGATGTCCGACCAGACTTTCACTATCTATTTTCAGTTGCAGTGAAATGCTGATGATTTATCAGATGTTGAACACAGTAGAACAACATCATCTGAGATTCCCGACCTTAGTGGGACATCAGAGGAAATTGGTGAATGGGGCATGAGAAAACGCTCATACATGTCATTCTGGAAGGCAGTTACAAATAATGTATGGTGTCATTTAATTTGGAGTACTTGTTGTCATGTCATTTTTCTTTTAACCATAAAGGTAATTTTTCCCTTACCTTGTACCTTGAGCTCCCTAAACTTAGTTAGACCTCAACCACAGGTGGGGTGGATAATAACAAGCCCAAATTAAGTTTGTATTATTATTATTAAATCAAACTATTTTCTGAAGCATCATAGCAGGAAAAGACAAGAAAGACAAACTATCCAAGACTGTGTGGTTTGCGCCATTGTTATCTGACTACTGCGTAAGTATTCTCTCAATTGTACACAAGCATCAATCTGTCAGCAAAATCATCACTTTGACAGCAAACGAGCATCTTGCACTGTAGAACTGAGCGTTTTCTACAAACTGTCACAAATCAAGTCGTCAAGGGACAGAGGAATCAAAGTGATGGCTTTGGTCTATTGCCCATCTGCAGATAGTAGTCGAAATCAGGAAAAAGTGGACACATACAATCAAATCGGCAGGTACATGCATAGCTAGATTAACAAGTCAACTCCTTTCTGTGCACTGTGCTTATGTGTATGAGGAAGAGACAGAGGCACGTATAGAGACACCGATATACACAGAGACACAATGGGGTGCATGTTGAAGAGTCATCAGTCACCGTAATTGCATTTAAAGAGACTGAGGTGTTTTGTCTTGTCCTGCTAAACGTGTGGCAGCGACAAATGCAAACACATCATTCCTCACAAGACTCCATTTTTGTCTATGATGAATTGGGAGGAAAGGAAGAAATAGGGAAGCCTTAAGCTTTATAGAGGAGAGGAGGAGGGGTGGAGGGTGGAGGGTTACATGCTTTCATCACTCCCTGTTTTGAATTTTGTACATCTCTTTACAAGGACACAGTTGGGTCTCCATGGGAGCTCCACCACAAGATTGGCACCACAACACATGTCACTGGTGCAAGCAGAAGAGGCTATTCAGCATCCTTCATGCGCTGGCCTCTGATACCTGGCAGTGCACTACAGAAGCTGAGACACCCCTCAGTAAGGTTGCCTAGGTATGAATGAACAAGCAAACTGTATTAAAATATTTTACCATTTGGGCTACTCACTTTGGCTTTTGATGTAACTGCATTAATATGTATTTTCTCTATTATTTCATGTGCCATGTGTTTGTATTTATTTAGACTAGAAATGCTAAAAAATATATATTTAAGTTGTTTGCTTATCATCTCTTGTTTAATATATATACGTTTGTATGTAGGTAAACTGAATTAACTCAGACACAACAATGACCTATCACCAATAAGAGAAAGACATAAAAGTGCAGGAGGTGAGATGTGACAAGAAGGAAGTGAGTTCTGATGGAAATTTTTCTTTTCAGGGGCATCAACAGATCAAATTGTTGCAGGGCAGCATGTCCACACACTTCACCATCATCATCACATCAAGCCTCACCACTGCTGTGGTGAAGGTCAAAACTGGAAACAACGGGAGCACAGTGAAGCACAGTGAAGCACTCAAACCTCACCCTACACTAAAAAATATCTGTCAAACTGCACTTGAGCAAGGCACCACCTGTGTTGAAGTCAGCCAGTCAAAGGCTGTGGTTGCACTTCACAGATTCCTGTTTTGAATGCATGCAACCACACGTGAAAGCAAAGTGAAACTTTGCTTATAAGTGATCAGTTGAATTTTATTAGAAATTATTATATTTATATCTGAATCCAAATGGTTTAATAAAAGGACAAGAGGAGGTAATACAAAGAGAATAAGAGCGACAGGATATAAGAGCTGTGTAAACATGACAGAAGCAATAGTGCAAAATTACATATGATTGTGCAGCTTTAGCATGAAGAGAAATAACAAAATGTGTAAGAAATGGTGGTGTGTATGTGCAGGCATTTGCATTTGTGAGAACTACAGAGCAAAAGAGAGACAGCAAGACATAAGCAGACACAGATGAAGAGAGACAAATAAAAAAACAAACAAGGACTGTGGATGCAGAAACCCATCATGACCTCCACAAAAAGAGGTATAAAGACCAGCAGCAAAATCAGCCTGAGGGAAAATGTAAGACTGTGTCAGGTAGAAGCTGTGCTGTGAGTTCTGGTGTTTCTAGGAGTGTGTTTGGTATATTGAGGACTTATGATCTAGTAAGATTCACATCTGCAACAGCACAAACAGAATTATGGATGCTGGTCTCTTTCACAGTTAATGGAATTCTGACTGAAACAAACCAACAGCATTTGTGTTTAAGAACGTGTTCAAATGTGGGATACTTTTTCACTGTCAAATGAGCATCAGGTGTTTGATAAGTATCTGTATGCTGGTAGGCAGTCACTTTCAATTCTCAGGTTTTCTTTCAAATGCTTACATTTTTCAAGTACACTGATTTTGGCATACTTTCTCTATCACAAAAAAAGAAATCTTTTATTTATTCTTCTCTTTGGTGTGGTGAGAAGTCGTGAGCTGCATTTGAGGTCCTCCAGCTGAGGCTGCTTTCATATGCCTTGCCATGTCTTTTATTTTGTTTTATTTAGGACTTGAACAGGAGAATTGCCCTTGCACTTACAAAGAATGTTATCAACAAGATCAGAAATGAGGTAGACTGTCAAACTTTTTGCCAGTGAGTAGTAATATATATACACATATATATATTTATATGAATCAGTTATGATATGACAAAAACTTTAAAACTCTGAGAAATTGTCTGATCTCCGATTGTGTTTCTCATTTCATTAAAACTTACTTAAGTATCCATGACATATGTTCTTCTGATTAAAACAGAAATAACATCTGCTGTGAAAATAATTGTTTAGAAATGACTAAACGACTAGATGTGCTGGGTGTCTATTAAAAACTGAACACATTCAAATGATTTCTTTTCACCCTTTGCCAAGCCCTGGTTGTTCCCATCTGCTTTGATGATGCTATGACTCATTTTCTTCTGTGAACTTAGAGCCATTCTAAATGGTTCAGTGTGCAGTCACAAAGCAGTCTATACTCTTGAATTCTTTAAATATATATATATACATATATATGGTTGGGGTGTGATGTGCATAGAATACTGAATTAAGCACTACTGCACTGTTTAGGTCAAGGCCCGAATCTGATGATGTGACAAAGGTCACACTTGACTAGAGGCTATGCTTATTGGCAGTGGAGGGAAAGAGAATCCTCATCCTCTGCTATTGTAGTGACTGCAAAACTTTTTAGCATGATGTATGTTTAACTGCCATTGTAGCAGCTTTGAATTAAATTGAATTTAATTGGGAAAATTACTGCAGGAGAGGATGGTGCAGGGAGAGACGGATGAGCCTGGCATCTTCAGATTTCAGAAAGCCAAATTTAAGCTTGTAAAGCTAAAAGAGACTGACTTTAAGACCTTTTTCTTTTGAACATGGCTAATGAAAGTGATGAAACAAAAGATGGACAGCAAAAGAGAAAACTGGAAATTGAATGGTAATGGAAATACAGTCTGACTTTTTAATGATGCAGACTATACTACTGCACTTTTTAAATGTACTCATTAATATGATCCCACAGAAATCTATCAATGCATGGCCAAACGTGGGACCTCTAGCGACTGGGAGATATTTGAATACTTGAAATATTACATTTAAAATATAAGTAATAAAAATATAATTAAACAAGACTACAAGTTTTTGCCAGCAGTTTGTGTGAGGCTGTTTTCTTGGGTACAGTGTTTTTTTTTTAAGCCAAATGTTACTCTCAGCATGCTAATGTGTTCACAATGACAACGCTAACATGCTGATGTTCAGCATGTATAAAGTTTCAATGTATAATGTAATGATCTTGCTCTTAGTTTAGCATTTTAGAGTGCTAAAACTAGCAAATTAGCAGTAAACACACAGCTGAGGCTGATGACTGCAATTAGTTTTACAGGTATTTGGTCATAAAGGTATTGAACACATATTGAGCTGATTGATAGTTGAAAAGTTAAAGGATCACCATTTTCTTATTATTTACAATTCCTCTTTAGGGGAAAGTCAGTGTCTGCCGATCCAATAGTTGTTTGTACATTCCACTCAAAATCACGTCAACCTTATGACAGGCGCTAGAGGAAAAATCGGGGGTTCACCTATACCAAGCACATAGAATGACTCACCATGTCAAGCACATAGAATTATGACATGGTGAGTCATAATTCTTTGTTACACTAAAACCTCCTAAACAACCAGGAAGACCCCCTAAAACTACGAGATGTTTGTGTTTTGTGGTTTCAGTTTCTTTAGTAGCTATTAGGCTCTTGACACATGAGTGCATAAGGTACACCACAGAACACAGTACAAGAAGAATAGCTTTATGTCACCAATGTGTGCCAGGAAGCCAGCAAGTGTCATTTTTTTCCCCATTTGTCAAACAAACCTGTTAGGCCAATCTGATTGCTGATTGTCTTTCAGCCAAGACTGTAAGACTGTGGTGTAGAAACAGTTGTTGGAACTCATACACAATGACTGAGCTCTTTGCCCATTGCTTTGAGGTAAGGTCAAGCTGTTAGCTTGTCGGTTGTCACTGTGCTAAATGTTCAGTCAATTTTGATTCTAACCTTGTTCCCCAGTGATCATTGAGTGCACAAAGTGTAGTGGTGTGTAATGCCCTCAGTGATTTGGTCACTTGAGGGTCATAGGAGCAAGATTCTAGTGGTTTTGGTTAAGTTTAGGTCACCTCAGTTTTTCCTCTATTCTTTATCCTTTGTTATTTCCATAAACACCACACTGCCTGAAGATTCTCTGCATTTTTTAATTCTCTGCAACATCCTTCATCTTGGCCTAAAGATGTCTTCACTTCTCCTCCTTTTTGCTTTTTTCTCATTCCTCTACAGCTTCTATAATTACCCCCATCTGTATCTTAGTCTCACAATTCATGACTTCTTCTCCTCCTCTCCTCTTTTTCTTTGATTCTCTCAAAGCTTCCAAAAAAGCACTGTTTTTATCTCTGCCTTAATCTAGGTGACTCCCTCTCCTCTAACTTACTTTTTTCACTCTGCTAGCACCTCCCTCTCTCCTCACATCTTGACCCTGTGATTCAATACGCCTTCTTTTTCTCCTCTTCTTCTTTTCCTTTCATCCCTCTACAGCTTTCATGAAAGCCGCTTCTCTCCCTTTCTTGGCCCCAAAATTCGTGACACATCCTCTGTTCTGCTGTTCATCCTCCTCCTCCTCTTCCTAATTGTTTTCTTTCTTTTCTCCACAGTTCCTCATGAAAAATATTTTTTTTGTTTTGGTGTCAAGACATGTTTTTTCTTCTCTTCTCCCTTCATCTCTCTTCCCATTTGACCATCAGTAGCAGAGTTGCTATGCTGTCAAACAACAGCAACCCGTTCTTGGGTGTCTATTGTATCGGAAGTGTTTTGCATTCTTTTTTTTCTTCCTTGTTCACCTCCTGTGAAATCCATCTCCAAAAACGTATATTCACCATTTCTACATGGTCTGTCAGGACATACAGACATCACAGACTTCTGTTCCACACATACACTGAAGTGCTGCTGTCTTGCTTTCCCTTTTCTCATAGACTCACATAGGTAAACTTTCCTTGCTCTCATTTCTCTCCTTCTCTGTCCCACCAGGGTTTAATTGATAGTCTGGATGTGTATGAAAAAGCCTCATCTGCCAAAGTAAAACTGAAGAAAGGCTGAGGGCTTCTTAGTGGGGCAGAGGAGAGTGTAGGAGCAGCTCCCAGTCTGCACAGCAGTTTCTGATGCGGCAGGGGAAGCATGACGGGTCTGGGAATTTACCTAGGTCTAAAGAATTTTTAGAAACAGAACTTTACAAGAGAAAATGGGTGCTCTAGGTTATTGACAGCAAGAAACTTTAATGTGTGTGTCAGCTTGTCATCTTGATTTTATGTCACAGATTGTTTGGTCTAGGTACACCACGTATAGTCGAGGAGGTAAAGCAGACTTAGACCTGATATGAATGAACAGTGAAGATTTCCAGAATATTGTTATGCCATTTTCTATGCGTTTGTTAAAAGCATCATCAACAGTTAGATAGAAATGGAGGGTTTTCCTGTGACTTATTTTGGACCCAGGTTCACTAAACAGAATTGGAATTGATAAACTAATAACCAATGCCCAATCCTATCTAGTGGCCCAGGAAGGACACCGGGCTTAAGGACAGAGTTCTGGATGGACTTTAAATCAGGCCCTGGCAACGCAGATGCTGTTCTGGTACTCCTGATGAAAGCTGACCATCTGGGAATGACTGAACAGCTGCTACTGCAGTCACATGAGGCAGACCAGACTGGACTTAGAAGATACTGGCCTATAAAGTGGTATGTTACTTAGGCCTCGCGGCCTCTGAAGGCCGCACATGCATCTGACATCAAACCTGTGATTGGGATATTTGAAGAACCACTGCTTTACAACAGTAAAATAGAATGTTACCCTGTCCTCTGCCAGTGTGATGATGGTTATTATTTAACATGCTGAGGAATGGGACCAACCTCAGGTCCTCCAGGATGCTAACCAGGATTGTCAATGAGTCTGCAAATCTCTGCCTGCATCACTGCCTGCCTGTTTGTAGAGAATCGTGCTCTGGTTGACCAATAGGATGATAACCAAGAGTAAATTTTGCCATTTATGAATGTCACTCCTGCTGCTAAAAGGTGGCAGGGGAAGAGGGGATCCTAGATTTACTGGCCTAGTTCAGCTTTGCTGGAAAGAAACAACTGTATCATAGTTGCAGTAAGGTGGACTGTGGTTTTGGCCTGCACCTTTCTTCAAAATCTAAAATTAGACATAATTGGCACACCATATAATTTGATATGACGTAAGAGTGCCTTTAATGGTTTTAGATGTCAGCATTCTATGTAGATGCATGTGTATAAACTTCCTGTTTTTCTCTAAAATATGCTTGTTTTTTTAGTATTTCTTGGAATTATTAGATAGTCGACAGTAAAAAGATGACAGAAAATGAAAAGAAATAAAGATTCATCGTTGCCTTAAAGCCACCTTGAAATGTCATTGTTTTATAACTACAGTCAAAGATCACACCTTAATTTGGGGACTGCAAGATTGGCCCTTCTTTTTGTAGATTCACAGCAGCCATCTAGCCCAGTAAACATCTCCTCTGACCTTCTTGCCAGGGTGTCAGACAATGCACTCATTGCATTCTTCATTTTACCTCAAAACCCAGTTGTTGAAGATTAATTAATTGTCTATTACCAACCGCTAATAGATAGAGCAAAAACTGATACCGGATCAGGAGTGGACAGATGTTGTCATGAAAACGTAGAAGGAACGGCTGCCTGCTTGGCTCAGGGTGAAACATTTCTATCATTAAACTGACTGATAACCTGAAGGTCTTTATGGTTGTGTGGGGAATTGAAGGAGATGAACTGTTCGGAGTTTCTGATTGACTGCTTGATGTTTGACTGGTTTGTTATCTGTGTATGGGTGTATGTGCAAGGGGGGAATATATAGATATTGAATATACGTGTACACCCTATGTGGGGAAATATTTTTCCTATCAAGAGAAAAATCAATTTTGCCTTCTCTGGTACAGAATTCATATTTAATAAAGTCATTAAAAAAAAATAAAGAAAAATCCTCTCCTGGCTATGTACACACATATGCATGGCTGCTGCGGTGTGAGATCTGTCAAGTTTAACAATGAGGAGCTGTCTCTAAACGGAAAAGTACAGAAGACAGGCCAATGGAGAGACGAAAGACTGTGTGTGTGCGTGTGTGTGAAGAGAAAGGCACTGAGTGACAGAAGGGGATGACAGCAAACAAGTGGAGCTGAGAAGCTGTGAAGTGGTCCTGAAGATTACTTGCCCTGGCACCTCTCTCCTTTACCTTTTTAGGTTTTGTCACATCTCGTGCATGTTTTTTCTACACGTATCCTTGACTTCTGACTTGCACAGCTTGACCGTAGTCTTTCTTTCTTGCCCCTCTCCTCTTTTTGTTCCCCATTATTAATTGTCTTTACTGTTGTATTTTACCTCTGAGGATTGTTTTGTATTGTAGCCCAGTAAAATAAACATGTTTACTGAAGTAAGACAAAGCGGTATGCGAATGTGTACTGCGAATTCATATATTTTGTAACTGAAATAAGAAAAAGAAAACTAAGGAAGCTCTACAAAGTACTGTATAGAATATTAGGCTACATGGTATCTATATACATTTTTCACAAATCCAATTACTCTCATACCTTGCTAGATACTTGATCGTAGTGAGTTAACTATTGAACAGCCCAAACAAGTAAACAGCAGGAGGTTGCCTAAAAAATGACTGTGAAAGTGAGCAGAGCCACTTTTCCTGTAACCTCTCTCAGGCGGATCAAACACACAAGTGCTGTTGATTGGAACCTGCATTAATGTTCAGTATATTGAGCAGGTGGGAGTGGGAGAGAAGTCGTCCAAATCCTGTCCAAAACCACCTTGTCACAACAAGTCCAGACTCTGCAGGGATATCATGGGATGCTACGGGAAGATATATTTTTAAAAAGATCCTCGTCATCATTAGAAGATACTCCATAGATGACTCACATGAGGATGAAAGACACTAAATCAGTACATCCCTAATTATCCTGTCTCAAAGCAGTCTAAAAAAACAAGTGGGTTTGACTGATGATAATTGTTTATTGTCTTAATCTAAGAAACTAAAAAAAATTGCTAAAAACTGGAACTCTTGCCAAAACAGCATAACAAACTGTCTCTTCATTTCACTAATTGCAATGTGGAATTCAGGTTTTCAAGCAGGTTACAAGCACTGTATGAATATTGTTCGTAAGACCAATGTCAGAAGGAAACCTTGTGTTTGTCTGGTATTAGTGTGTGTTGCTATGTTTATTGGAGTCAAAGTATTGGTGAATGTGTTCTCAGTATGTGCATAATTTAGTGTGTCTGGATGCCACCGATTTATTTCTAAGCCATGTGAACTGCACCATCAACACTGATTTGCATTACTTACTCCAGTAATCATGTATATGGTGACACACAGTGTGTGGGTCATTCACACCACCGTATCTCGACTACAGACCAAAATTCAAGGTCCCTTATAGTAATCTCAGGTGATTTGCGATTAGAGGCCCTCTGCAGTGTGAGAATTCCTCCCCTCCCCCTCCCTTAACTTTAATCTCTACAGTGTCCTTCACGCCTGACCTGGTGAGAAGACAGCTGACGAGACTCCACTCCGGCAAAGCTGCAGGCCCTGACGGAGTCTAAGGAACCCTGTGGTGTGGAAGACATCCTGGCTCGTACCTGTACCAAAGACACCATGTCCCAGTGGCTCCAAGGACTACCGACCAACGGCATTGACCTCCCACATCATACTGCTAAGGCATATCAGCTGAGGGGGCTGCTGCTGAGATTGCCTGAGGTCGGGTTATTCTGTATAAACAAGCCATTCAAATGTCAGAGCACCGAGGGAAGTTTTTCACCACACATCTGATTACTGAAAATATCACAGCTGAGGGTTGAGTAGGAAGCACAGACACACAAGCCAAGGACTATACTGATCTTATTTTCTTACAATTTACATTTCTTGCAACTCTATTTTTTGCATCGTTTCCCAAATTGACGAGTTTAAATTTCTCATTTTAGTCCAGCAATACCACAATTGTATGGACATTTACTGGTGATCATTGACATACGGATTTGAAGGGGTGGTAAGGTTTGGTAAGGTGGTAAGGTTTGGTTGGAGTTACAGAAACACATTTGTATCAAACATTTTGCACAAGTCACAATAAAAGCAGCATCGCTGAGATACATTACACAACATTTCTGCAAGGTATACATCTATGCATATGCATCATTCATAATATAGAAGTGCCGGAGTTCATTAGTTTTATTTCCACATGATGTACAGTACACACACTATTCTCGTGATGTTGTTCAAATTAGGTTGTGTGTCATGTCAGACTTAAGCTGAGTGCATGATACAGCGAACTGTATCCAATCTCTTCACTGTGCAGTATTCTCCCCTCTGTGAGAGAGTTTTAATTGCTTCTCATATTTGAATCAGAAATGTGCTTTTCCTTTGGATTCCCAGGGCGGCACTTTAATGATCAAACTGGCATTATTTTATGTTTTCATTATTATTTTCAACAAATCCCATGAAGAAGCAAATAGCAAAACCAACAGTGAATTCATTATACTGACAAATATTGGCAATTACACCCTAATATAGACTGCTCAGCTTTAGCCTAAAGTATCAGCTCGTCAAAACATGTGAACACATTGCCGAGCATGCTCAGTAAATTCACATATGACCTGAGCTGTTCTCTAGTGTATAGGAGGGTACCATTAAACATCCCTCAAACTGGATCATTTTCTCTTTTACTTTGAAATGGGGATGTTCCAAGAGAGTAAACCCCACGATGGAACATTAGAGCATCCATCTTTATTTATATCTACCCCTCCCTTTAATGCATGATCTGAAAATGTTAAATTCCCTCAGATGTAGTCACACACCATTGCTACAAGATGTGTGCATCTGGTGTGTCTGCATGCTTGTGTGTTACTGTTTATGTGTCCGAGGTATGCACTACCCACGATTCATACTTAAAACTTGTAGAGGCAATCTTGGTTTCCAGTGTTATTGACAAATAGCAATCTGAGACTGTGTTTGGCAGAGATGAGTACTTGTCGAGTGAATGTATGCGCTGAATTTCTCTGTGGATAAGCTTTATACAAGAGCCAAGCTATCACACCAAGCACCATCATTACTATGGCAATGATTCACTGCTTGTGTATGCACTACAGAATGAGACGTTAGCTGCATGACAGATCATCTTGTTTACGTTCACATAAATGTAAAAACATGCATGTGCACTCAAATCTATTCCTAAGCATACACACCCACACACACACACACACACACGATCATACATATGCACAAATACAGGCATCAGTTACACACACAAGCATGCATACACCAACCTTCAGACAGACACATAACTTCCACTCACATGCCCCGGAGCTCTGAAAGTGAATCATAGATGGAACAGTCACAGGTTTAAAATCTAATCCAGCCAGCATGAAATCTTCAAAGACTGTGCCTGAGGCAACAGGTGGACAATACTCCAAATTCATTCATACCGACAGTGAATGAAGGTAATTCTTATATTTATAAAGGATTATTAGACTGTGTAAAGGCCATTTTACTTGGCTGATTCATAATTTATCTTGTGAGTTTAATACTGCAGCAAAAATATGGGCATCAATTACCCAACTAAAAAGTAGGGATACAATTTTAAAATCAGTTGCTCTGGGTGATAGTCTACAGAAGAACCATTTAACATATCGAAAATAAAACCATGGAAAGAGTCAATCATTGTTGGTGGACATGTGTTGGCTGTAAAGGGGACAGAATTTGTGACTTTTGGTTACAGGACAAATCTTTGTACTTCCTGCTGTACACTTAATCACAAGTCTTAATCACTTCAGTAAACTTAATAACATTGATAGAATACAAAAAAACAGCAAAGAGCTCAGGTAAGGCTGTTATGAAGCTGTCACACTAGAAAGAGAAAACCCAATGAGCAGCCTATCAATAATCCAATGCTTCAAGGATAGAGGACGATGTTGAATATTCATGCTGGCGTAATGAATATTCTCAGAGCGATAAGCAGGCAGCAGCTCAAATGACGCTCATTAGCAGGCATCAAAATCACAACTAAACCCCATCAATGAATAAAGAGAAAAGACAGACAGTGACAATGGGGAGCTGACATACACTTAAGCAACTTTTTGTCAGTTTGAGTTTTGTCCCACGGAATTTTAATATCAATTTGCACATTTATTTCGAACGGTACTGAAACTGTTAATTGTGATAATGCTAAGGTTTCCAAATGACATGCTGCTTCAAAGAATGAATGGTGTTGATTCAAGTGTGCAAACCTTATTGCTCTTATATTATTGTTGATTTAAGTGTGCAATCCTAATCGCTCTGACATTGTTGTATTGTAACTGCCTAACTGTAAGTAGACCTAAACAGTCACATAATACACATGCATATTGTGTTTCCCTTTAATGCAATATAACCATAAAGTTTTCCCTTGTAGTAGTGCTCTAGTGTTCGCATCAGTGAATTAAACATAGTGTAAGTGTCAATATGGACTGCTGTTCATTTTGTTGTGATAGGCTCTCCAAACACAAGTAACTGCTGGCCTTCAGATATCAACAAACCCAAAAAACTGTATATTTGACTGGGGATCAAGATAACTGATTTCAATGCTGCTATAGAATATGAATAGCTTTGTCCCCAGCTGCCTAAAGGAGCCAAATTAAAGGAGTAAACAATCCAGAGTTCCAGTAAATCTACTACTACATGCTGTGCTTTGGTGGCAGATTCCTATTTTACAAAAGCTGCAAAGTGACAGCAGCTATGTTTTTAAAAAAGGTATTTTCTACGCAAAGGTTTGGAAATACATCACTGTGTATATTTTGATTTGGCATGTGGTATTAAATGCTTAAAAGGCAACATCCACAACTGAAGTGGTGGCTGTATTGCTCCACAAGAAAACATCGCAACATTGCTCTTGAACGTGAAGGATCAACGCTTGAAAGAAGAACAATAAAACAAACAATGGACATGAATAAGGCATTGCTCACTCTGTTGCATCATAGACAGTTTATGAGCTGTTCTGAATGAATGAACTTCATTTTGTCATAAAACATTATATGCAGATGATTGCATAATTGTAATGTATCACTTAGTTTTTTATTGTTGAATAGAGACCAACAGCAACAACAAACCAATTCTAAACTAAAGCTACAGCTGTAGGAGAGTGTATTCAGCAGATGAGCCGAGTAGTGTTGCACTTAATCTCACCCTTTGCTGTACGTTGGCCATGGTAATCTGTACATAAGCAAGTATATTTATTCAGACTAATAAGCAAAGTAGTTAACTTCCACATAAAATGGAATAATGTGAAGTTGACATTCTGATCCCTTATCCTTCATCCAATTCACTCATTAGTACAGAGCCATAAGATTATGGAATAAACTTTAAATACACTATATGCAAAATGACACTGATTTTTGAATTCCTCTTGCAGGCCAAAATACTAAAATCATAGCTGAGACAGAGATTGAATGTTAACTTCCAATTTTTCTGGCTTTAAGAGTCATTAATTTCCGAGCATATTGATGGCACTGCACTTAAATTTAGCTGTGCTCTCTTTAACTGTCATCTTCTCCTCTCAATTGCAAGACATATGAAACTGGCCATGAATGGCGTAATCTAAAACTAACCACCACTCGTCCCCTTTCTCCAAATCCCCCAGGGTGTGGCATGCGTTCAGCAGACTGAGATTGACTTCTGTACGCTCGGCTAGCCAGTGCCATTTCTGTCACACCAAACTAACAGAAAGAGTGACAGAGACCCAGCCAAGAAGACTAAGAGAAAGAGGCCTTGAGAGTTAGAAATAAGTAATCAAATGGCTCTAGAAAGAAACAGTCGGTGAAAGAATACAGTGTAAGAAACTAATAGGGGGAAAAGAAAAGCACAAGAAGTACAAGAGATTAGTCTGAGAGAGATAATGAAAATGGAAGAGAGGGGAAATGAGAGTAATACTCTGTAAAAGGTTGATTAGAGGGAGAAATAAGCTATTAAACAGTTTAGGCCGCACGTGATACAACAAGACGTAATCATCATAAAGGAGGTTGATAAAAGAAAGAGGCAAAAGCAAAGTTTAGCTTCTTAGAAAAAGAGGATAAATGAGTGAGAAAAGTTAATTATAGAGGTTGATATAGGAAAGAGCTGTTAGATTACATTTTCCCCATCTGCAAATAGCATTACGGTGAACATGACATTCACCTGGGAGCAATATAAACAGTGATGGGTGATGTAATGAAGATGACAGAAAAAAAAGGGGGGGGGGCCAGTGGGACTGCTCCCTCCCAACCAAGGTCTGAGGTTCTGGGCTTAGTGCATGACGGCGCTCCACTGTCTCATTATTGGACAAGATGAACGAGTTTGGGTGACAGTTTGAGGTTCAATGGCAATTGTAGTGGATGGATTTGGTATTGTAAAAAAAATAAAGGGCAGTTACAGACTTAGGGTTTCCCAAGACACTGAATGACGAGTTGTGAGGAAGACAGACTGTGACTAATAAAGACCAATAGATTTATCCTCCCCCCCAGACTCTCCCTCCATCTTTACAACCCTGTCCGATTTACCAGGTACAGCCAACCTTACAATGACAATTATTCAGCATCCAATAAAGTGGAAGAACAAATTTACTCATTTATGCAACACAATGCCAAATTAGTGTCTGGTCACTGCTGACTTGTTTTTGTTGTTGTTTTTGTTTTGTTTTTTGGTTAAAAGTGGCTTCATACCATTTACCCACTCCCCATTACTTTTGGACAGCAATTCTCAAAAGAACAGTCATCTTTTCTGATTATAGGCACACAGAGATGTCTTACTGCTGAAGGTATGCATGATTGCTTCTTCAATTTTGTCTGTATGAAAAGTGCTATAGAAATAAGTCTGTTCGATTGGAGTCTGACCTTAACAGACTAAGAAACAGGAAATCTGAAAATGTTTTTATCAGGAGTTTTGCTGCCACATTTTCTGGTGTCCATAAGCAACTGTACTTTCACCTGTTCCACACGAATCAACCAATTAACCTGACTCACAACAGGTGCAGCAGCGGCAGCAGGCTCAGTAGGAGGGAACCAGTTTATTTTCTTGTCTGTGCACCTGTTTCAAATCAGTGTATCAGAAAATGAAATTGCCAGTCTAAAGTATTGTGCATTTTCCCAGTGTTATTTGAAATTTAAAGTGCTGACTGTCTTTTAATAGTGTACATACTTTAGTACTGTTGCCCTAACTTTTCGATGTACTGACTAATCTCTGACAAATACTCTGCGTTTCCTGTGACTGCTTAACAAAAAATTTTTCTTTTCTTTAATGCTTTTTATGTGAAGCACCAAAAGTAAGAAATGTTTTTCATTAGCAGTAACTAATATAGCCCTTATTCAGTGTTATAAGGCTGATATCAATGAGAAAATTAGGAAGAGTAACATAATTTCCTGTGAAACCCTCCAGCAGGTGAAGTCAATTTGAATCCAGCATGTAAATGGCGGACTCTTCCAACGATTAAAACTCCTATATAGAGAGGTAAGTACATTGCCGACCATAAATAGTATACAAAAACAGGTTTTCAATTTAATGAAAAACTAGGATTATAACTTTAAAGGTTGTACACACACATTATTCACTCGTTTTTTTAACTTTTTTTTGCCCAATTTTACACTCTTTCATGACCATGTGGGTATGTACTGTAAAGAGTAATTAGCTTAAATGTTACAAGCACCATATAGGTACGTAAGTATCTTACTGCACAAAGATTTTCAACAGCTGCCATCTGGCTCTTGGTTGCAACGTTGAACCAATGTTTTCTCTAAAAGTGAACGCTATTGTGCAACAATAAGCGACGGAAAGTGATCTCTGTGTGCTTTTATGAAGGGCTCGCTGTCTCCTTCCCGTCCTCTCCTCTGTTGCTTTTTGTGTTTCCATATCCGGCTTTCAGACATATTTGGGAGCCTTGCACACTAATTAAGGAGTAAAGTGTCGTTTTGATTTGGCTATCAAGCTAATTAGGACAAAACCTCCTCCAGTACAAGTGCTCATCACCATCTTGCTGGCCAATTACCAGCTGGAAGGAGAAATTTGTTTCTGAGACTTTGTGGGCATGCATTCCTTTGTGTGCTTATTGATTTTGTATGCATCAATGCATATTTGCGTAACTACAAATGATGTTCTGTTGTGGGCTCTCTTATGTATTTAATCTCTCTCACCATCCCTTCATCTTTCAGCTGCTTCTGTTCCCTGCTTCTGGCCACATATCACAGCTCTCGACCGCCACGCATACCCTGTCTTATCGCTGATGTCAGTTGTCACTTTTCGAAGCACAAATCTGATTGTTGAAAAGAACATGCAACCCTGGTATTCACTGTGTTTTCAAAGATCATACTGTTGTGCAGCTATGTGCATCAATTGCCTCTTCCAGCAGCAGCAAAATACACTACTTGTTTCTTCTCCCAAAAAATACAGCAATCTCAATCTAAAGCATCAGTCAGTGGTAGAACTGGGATGATTTCCGGCGTTGTGTCTAAAAGCTATGAAAGAAAGAAACAGTAGTTCTGAAAAATGTCCAGTACTCACTCACTGGATCCATAAAGATATAAAGAAAAATACTAATACTAAAAAAGATGATGGTGGAAATGCTTTAGATTTAACCATGAATGTTCTCTCCCAGTAGAGTAATAGGATATGATGGCTGAACTGTAGATAAACTTATACTTGGTATTGCATGCCAGTACAGCCATTCTGACATCCAACCTCTCACTGAACCTCTAATATGGTATGTTCATTAAGAGCCTGATGGGGTGAGGAGAGTGGAATTCATTAGATTGTGTGTCCTTGTATCAAGTGTATTAAAGAAAACATGAATGAGTGGCTTGGGAGGCTCTGTGTGTGCAGATTGTGACATTATTGGAAATACATATCCGTATGCAAATACACACGCAATATTTGTTTTAGAAGTACAGAAGAATTTTCTTCTCAAAATCATCCTGACAGACGAAACTGCAAAAAAAGAGATTGCCATGCCTTCTAACCAAGAAGCCAGAAATGGACCATATTTTCTCAAATTAAAATTAAAAAGTGACACTTGAATAATGGGTGTAATACAAAAAAAAAAAATCACTCAGTGATTTAGATTCCAGGGAAAAAATTAGCTGCCAATATTTATTTTTCCTGTAAAGCCTGAACATAAGAAATTCACATGAAATACGGCAAGGTTGGACACTCTCCTGCTCTCTTTTCTGTTTACATTTATCTATACAGTTGGCACACCAAATTACTTATTTATTTTTGTTCCTTATTGTATCTGTTCTGTCACATTTTTCTTATGTTATAATAAGGTCTGCAAGTATACATTTGAGAGAGCACAGGAATGGATTTGTAAGCGCATCCTTCTTGTTCAACCCCTGAGGTCAGAAAAAAAAAGCTTTTGACTAAAATCAAGTTTAAAGTCATAGGAATTTAATTTCAGAATGGGCTTGTTGATGTTTTTGTATAATCTTGAGCCAACAGCATCTTACAGTTGTTGACGGGTCAGTCTGTACTGACCGACCAGTCAGCAAAACAAGAGCCCTACTCTTCATCCAATTTATTGCAAATTTGAGTTTTTTATTTTTGGCAGAAAGTTTAGACAATTAATATCCTGTGCCATTAACTCAATTTTGCCTGATTAAGTTATTTATTAGAGTATAGTTAAGATGCCCGTATTGATGCTATTCATTTTAATGAGCTTCTATAAATGGTTTTTAAGTTATGGCTTGGCATCTTGTGCTATGTTTTATATCCTTTTGTGGATTTATACTTGTTTTTATGCTTGTTTTCATGAGTCTGGCTGCAGAATACAATATATTTGAAATACATTTAAAACTTCTCCTTCGAACAAACAGTCTCATCTTCGTATTGTCCAATCACAGGCCTGCATAGTCACACTGCATAATCGCAGTTCTCTCCCTACTGACCTTTTCTTTCCTTTTCATCTCCACACTTCGATCTCTCTCTTCCATGTGTTTCTTTCTCTTCATCTCAAACTCACTTTGTTGCATCATAAATTCTCCTCAAGTTAGTGTTGCCATTCATACACATGCCTGCTGTATGCATAAACTCAACACCATATGAGTCTGTCTCAGCACTATCACACATTCATCTACCTGTCTCTCCATTCATCCAGCCATCTTTCATCCCTGTGGTGAGCTAAACATCTGTTTATCCATCCATCTCAGTAGCCTATTAAATCTCCATGTATCTCTGCCATTTTCCATATTTACAATTCAGTCACCCACGCATCCATCTGTTAAGCTACCCTTCAAGGGCTCACCTGCCTGCACCCAGACAACCAGACACACACACACACACTCTAATACTAAAGGCACAGGCAGTTGTATATTAATTTACTCACTGCACACACGCATCCATACTTCCACAGATGCACCCATACTTTTTTAGTTCTGTGTTACACGTTAACACACTTGAGTGCTTTTAGTTGCATCACTACGTTAAAATTCATGGAATTAAACTGTTTTGCAGCCAGGAACTGCTTACCTGACCCATATCGACCCCTCGGTTAACACAAAAACCCACATGGTCACAGATACAAAACGCAAACAACCTCTCCCAAGAAAGGCCTGAACACAACGGGATTAAAAACAATAAGAT
>NW_023339729.1:27210954-27217657 GCF_004916995.1 Morone saxatilis | reverse complement strand
GTCCTGCTAACTGACTACAGTTCTTAAACTTGCTATGTTGAAAACAATGGTGTGCAATGGTGTATTAAATACCAGTTTAAAGTTAGCTGGTGAGTTGATGGTTAGCTCGCTATGCTTTTTAGCATATCCCTTTAATTTAAATAACTAAGACTGCTGAAGCCTTGATACCTTCAGATGAACCTTGTATTTTTGCACAGAGAATGTGGATTTTGGTGCCTATCACTTCCATTTAAAGCACATTAGGAAGGGATATTTTAATAGACAAAATAGTGTAAACAGGAGAAATAGTTATTGCAAGCAAAACTGTTTTACATATGTATGTATATATGGGCATATTGACAGACCTCTGAACCCATCCTTTACACAACACAGTAGAGAAAGTAACAGATTTAGTTGACACATACACAAGCAAATCAACTAATTCATAGCTCCACCAAGAGCTTTGCCTTTAGAAGGAGCTCTAGATTTACTAGTCTATGTTCTGTCACCCATCCACAGTAGAGAAATGATTTCTATGCATTGAATGAGATTGCAGATGAAATGAGTTTCCTTCACAGGTGCCTAGTCTCCCCCTTAGAGACAGGGTGAGGGCATTCAGGGGGTGGGGTGAGTAGAATGAGATACAAGATATCGCCAGGTTATTTCACATCACTACTAAGCCAGAAACATTCAGCAAAGTCAGGCTTTTGTTTGCAGTGGCGAAATACAATCGGAGAGGCAAGGTGCGAACTACAGGGGAGCCAGGTAGTCAGCATACTGTGCCTCACGGTCAGTCCAACCGCCCCACCCTCCACATCAGTTGGAAAAGTGAGCTCCCCAAAAGCCATGGTATCATTCACACGCTGCTAAGAGGATTCCAGTGGAACCGTAAACTTGGTTTGATTTCAGTAGCAGTGCCTCCCTTTTCAGAGACTTGACTTCTGAATAGCATTGCATGTACAAGATATGCTGTCAAATAGTCAAAATCAACCAACAACAAGTTATATGAGGAGAAATTGAAAAGCAATCAAGGCATAATGAACCACAATGTAATGTTCAAAGCATCGGACGCATCAGAAATCGTTTAAAATCTCACACTGGTTTCAAATAAAACTTGTCTACAAGCGTGAAAGAAAGGTGGGCGAGATCTTACTCAGGATATTGCTTTCCTGAGTGCTCTGGTTTTGAGGCTTCAAATCTCTCACCTGCAGTGAGCCATAGAAGCTTCAAACTAGCTTGTCAGCCGATGTGTGTTGGAGATTGTATTCATGGAGTTTGGGGCATTCAGACCTCTACTTACAAATTAAATCATAATGACGACTGTGACAAGTGTGTTTTGAAGTACTCTATAGTTTCTTCATTTAGTTATTAAAATGTCAAAAGAAAAAATTCTGAAATGCGTGTATAGCATGTCAGACTATTCTCCCAATCCCAGTAAACTCAAGTAATGCAATCGGAAATGTGTCAGATCTTCAGATTAAAAAAAATACAAAACACCGACATCACTGTGGATTTGATGGAAGCATTTGTGAAAAGGAAGTTGAAGACTTTTATGATAATCAGATTTAAGAGAACAGGCTTGGACCTTGGTTTAATGAAGCTAAAAATAAGTGATTTTGCTGTTTGAATAGCACCGCTGTCTTTTCCTGTATAAAGTACACAAGTGTCTGCTAATGAGGGCCTCCATCATTAACAAGCTCTCAGACAAACTGATGGGAGACAGAAGTGGGTGAATTTAGTGCAGCTACTGCTCTCTGATCAAACATGTATTCAGAAGGAGTATCGTTCAAGAGGGAGTAATGAACTTTTTCCAACTGGCTCATTTCCGTTTGTCTAAGTGCATGTAAGGCGTTGCACACGTTGCTTTCTGCCAGTCCTCGAGAGCTACTGTCCTGCAGGCCTTTGTACCTGACTGACTAGATGCATCTCCTTAACAATCAGGGTTAAACAAAGCCACACACCTGCACTCAGGTGCTTAAATGTGTTACCGCTGCATATTCCCTGAATATAAACTCACATTAAGGACATGCATACATAAAAACATCCAAATTAAAAAACAGATGTCTGTGTAACCATTACAGTTATCCATTGATTAAAGTACAGTAATTCACCCCCCAAAAAAACCCATAAAATTAAAAATATTCACTTCTTAGTGATATCTAGCAATAAAGACAGCTTGGGCTTTGAGACTTGGACTTTGTGTCTCTTACTTGCTAATATGACAGAGCTTAATAAAACATGTTAATGCTCAAATTAAATTTAAAAAAATGCCTTATTTGTATTTATGTTTTTTTTAGTGTACAGAATTAGTGGGGAGGGGGTCAGGACTTTTGTTGTTTAATTTTCGGTTAAAGTTAGAGAAAGATATTGATAAAGTGAACACATTCTATCTTGTGTCCTATTTAACAACTATCTTTTCCTAGCCCTAACCAAGTGCGTTGAGTTACCTAAACATGACCATTAAAATGCATTTACAAGCTTTAGATGCCATGATGAGCAGATATGGTAAAAGATTTTGTTGATCCATTATGTATGAATATGTTATGGTATTTTTCCTTATATTATGGTAAGTTTCCTGAATATCTGCTTCAGCAAATTATTATAAACATTAAACCATCATCATTTTAGGAGACAGCATTGCAGGATATGGATTTTAAAGTAACACAACACAGAGATAGTTCTAAACAATCATGAATAAATAAATTAAACTATCTAAAGAGATACAATTTAATTTCAACCAATGACTTAACCAGGTGACCTCTCAAGTACAGGGCAAAAACTAATCTGTGAAATCACCTGCTGCTGATTGATTGAAAGCAACCCCTACAAACTGTGTACTTACTTTGTTACTTCCATGGCACTGATTGCCCATTGCCCCTATTGCCCATGAGGTGCCAAGAAAAGTCAGTTGGACTTAAAATGTTGTTTTATCAGTTTGAGTTTCTAAGCATTTCTGGTATTTGATTTGAAGCATGATGTAAGATAATTAAACTAATTAAACACAAGGGGAAGTTTTTTGTTAGTACAGCTCTAAATCAGTTTTGTTTTAAACAACAAAGCAGACAGCACTGGTTCCATTAGAGTTCATTCATTTTATAACATCTTAGCCTGGATTTATTTGTTTTGTACATGTATGTTTTGGCTGACATGAGATTAGGTATTATCATAACCTAAACAGATATGGTTTTAATCCTAAACCCTTGTGTGACCAACTGTATGAATTTACAAACTGAGAATAAAAGTTACAACTTCAAAACCTTGGCGGGGTATGTTTTAACTGAACATCTGCATCTGGTCTCAGGAGATATTTCCTGAACAGCTGACATTTTTGAGAAACAAGGTTTTCACACAATAACAACCATATGTGAAAATGGACACACTCTAGTTCTGTTATGTTGTCATATTGCTCTTTGACCGTCTAAAACAAAGCAGAATGAAGGCCAGTCTCTTAGTTATTTCCCTCCATGATCACTTCTCAACTTTCCTCTTTCTCTCTCACACACACCTAGACAAAGTGGTAGAAGTGTAAAAAGCTCTGGAGTGTAACATGTTTGTTTAAATTCCAGTGTGTACCATCTGGGAATACCCAGCATAGACAGCATGGCAGCCAAACCCAGTAGTAGCTTACAGTACATGTTTTTACCAGTGTTTTTTTCGCTGCCCTTCAGAAAGTGAGAGGAAGGGAGAGGAGGCAAAAACAGATGGCGTGAGGAAACAGAAACTGCAAGAAAGGTTATATTTATTTAAAATAATTCAAATTTACATAGCACCTGAAACATCTGAAACTTCCAACAGAGAACTTGCTGTTTTGGGAAATAGAAGTTTACCATAGGGAATCCTAAAATTGTAGAATTCAATCAAACGTTTGGCGTTTCAGAGTCTGTATCACAATTACATTTCTCCTTAGAATTGGATATTTGTCTCAAACATTATAGAGAATAATCTGTTGCATTAAGGGTCCAGTGTGTAACATTTAGGATTTAGAATTTATTTGCAAAAATGGGATAGATTATTCATAGTCATGTTTTCATTAGTGTATAATCACCAGAAAATAAGAATCACTGTTTTTGTTACCTTAGAATAAGCTGTGCTTTATCTACAGGTGCCGTGGTTCCTCTTTTACTGAGTTCATGTTTAACCACCATGTTTCTATAGTAGCTCAGAACAGACAAACCAAACATTGGTTCTACATAGGGCCTTTTCATTTAATTTTCTTTCTCCTACACACTTGGAAGGTGAGTGGTATTCAGTTGGATGCAATGTGCAACTTTATCACTTGACTAAATTTTACACACTGGTACTTTTTTAGAATCTTAAAGAGTCATAGAGTAAGAGGCTAAATTAATGTGATTATATTTATTATAGCACATTATACAACAGGTAGTCTTGTACCTCAGCTTTATGGGTTCAGCCGTACAAACAGAGATATATAGGTATAATGTACTTATCCTGTGACATCTGTGTTTTTTTGTACTTTCAACAAAGTCATATAACATGTAGTGTTGGTTAATGTATACATTTCTTAAACTGAGACAAAAGTTTCCAGAACGGACAGAAAACTATGCAAATTGTTGTCCTTATTATCGTAGAATGTGTTAAAAATATTGTTAATTATAGGGAGGGAAAAGGGTGTTGAAAATGAATGATGGGCTGTTGGCAGCTGTATGTTTTCTTTGGCACTCAAAGTTATGTAAGTAATTGCAGTAAATTGAGTGTGTAAAGAACTGTCGGCTCTTAAACCTGACCTGTTGCCTTAACTAATATCAAAACTATGCTCATAATGAAGGTGTTGGTTCAAATTGGTTGTCATTCTTATGGCTTCAGGAAGCTGAGAGCAGGATGTGAATACAAGTCTAATACAGTTAAGATGATGTATGGAAGGTGGTGCAATAGCCACAGCATTACATTAATGTAAAAATATGGAGCACTATAACAATGACACATTGACAATGCGTACCTTGGGTCCATTTCCACCTTCAACCCTTCAATCATCCGAGATTTAAAAAGAAACCTAGCTTGAAATTTGCTCACTTTAACAAAGAAACAAATTGGAAACATTCACCCTATTCACCACCTTTTCAAGGCTGAACTGCATTAGCTGCTGTAACCAATATTAGCCTAATACTCTAAGTATCATTTGTTGTAATTAAGGATATTTTTGTGGTGACAGTGCTCATTTTGTGTCGAACCATATCTCTCCTCTGCAATAACCCAGCACTATTTTGGATATTTTACAGAAAGTTTCCAATATTCCAATATTAATTTTTTTTTTTAGGAGATTTTTATTTTTTATGGGATGTTATTAAAACCAAAGAGGAGAGGACAATCCAGGATAATGTAAGCCAGCGGATGCAACAATTAGTTTACTAAAGAGCAAGATTTTAAGGATAAACTGTAACTATAATGTTTTAATTATATTCTTATAATTGACACAGTTGATGAGATATAATTGAGCACAGAGGAGGACAATTTATGGCAAAAACAACTTCTTAATTTAAAAGACAGAATAAGTTAATTTAAAGGTTTATAATTAAACTAAAATGTGGTATTTCAATTATTCACATACATTATTTAAATAACTTTTTTTGCTGTAGACTTTGAAACATTCAGTAAACAGTGTTATGGCAACTTGCTGTGTGTTAAATGGGTCATTTAGATGGACTTATTATTTCCACTTGGTGAATGCCAGTCCAGTAGTCCAGTATTCACTCTCTTTTAGTTCTGCTTTTGGTTTCTACCACCTCCTGTGGGAAAAATCTGGCTCTTAGCACCAAACAGCAACTGGTGAACATGGTAGAACATTTACTGTAGCTGCTGAGCAGGTACTAGTGGACTATTAGAACATTTTTTATGCTGAAAACAAAACAAAAGAAAAAAAGAAAATGCAAAGCTATCAGAGTGAGAGTAAACCAAAATGGTAAAGTTGCAGGTCTGACAGCTGAACGATGAGCTTAGACTCATTATAAAGCCCTGTAAGGCAGAGGGGAGCTGCATATTTGTGTGATAATTCTCTGTAGGTTCATCACTATGAGTGGCACCTTTCACATTGTCACATTGGTTTTACATTGTCATTTGATACAAAACATGTATTTATATTATAGCTGCTTTAACATATGCAGCTAACAAATGTCATGAACAAATGTAGCACTCTGCAACCGCTGCAGTTGCAATTTCATTTAATTTTCACTTCCAGCCAAAAAAGTAAAGGATTATTGTTACACACAATATCAGCCTGATAATGACTTGATTTGACAGACATGGAGTGGAAATGAAAATCTATCACTTGCTTGTGTCCAAAATAATATATATTATTATTATATAAATAATTGGATTCCAAAATAAGTAAAATGGTAAATGGACCTGTACAGACCTTTAGTCTTTGCCGATCCTTATATGAAGTGCTTTTTACGCTACGTGCCACTTCACCTCTTCACACACATTCACTCAGTAATGGCAGAATTCGAACAGAAACTATCATTCATAACATTCAACACATAATGCTGTATCGGAGCAATTTTGGGTTCAGTATGCTTGCTCAAGGATACTTCGACGTATGGCAGGAGGGCCAGGGATCGAACACAGCCACCCCATTTTAAGTTGTGTAATGCTGTAGACATCATGGTTGTTGGTCCTGTTGTTGATCTGTCTGTCTGTTGCCCTTCCTACGTCATCACCTTTGCAAATCACACAGCATGTGTAACAATGCAAGCTATGATTGGTCAGA
>NW_023339729.1:27203269-27210858 GCF_004916995.1 Morone saxatilis | reverse complement strand
AACTGTGTTTTAATAATCCTGAGAGTGTATTGCTTTCAGCTTTGCTGCAGTTCTATGTCTTCGAATGCTAAGTAACGGCTAGCTTGTAGAACTATACTTTTCATCAAAATTCAAAATGTATCGTGTGTGTGTGTGTGTGTGTGTGTGTGTGTGTGTGTAATGGCCAATGTGCCTACAGGGATGCTGTGCAGGACTGATTGGGTTGGTGGCCTACTCTCTGAGAATATGCTGTAATGGTGCCAGGATGATTTATACCAGGCTTAAAATGGCTGTTTCATGAAAACATACATGAACACACACACACACACACACTTTCTCACGGTCTTTCCTATTTTGTCTCTTCCCTGCTCCCTTATTCTCTTCACCTTAATCTTTCTTCCTCTTTCTCGTCTTCTTGTCTGCCTTTCTCGTCCTCTCTCTCTTTGTAATCCTAAAAAAAGTGAATGAAGGTGATTTTGGATTTCTGGGTTTCAAAGAGGTGCCCTCTTCTTTCTACTTTCTCCTCCCTGACATTTTAATCTGCTTCTCAGTCGCTCAGTGACCTTTTTTCTTTCTTTTCCTCTCCCTTCATCTCGTTTCTGTCTCTTTATCAATCCTCTTCTTTCTATCTACTTTTTTAACATCCTATCATTGTCAGCATTTATTTTTTCTCTATTAATCTAACACTCTTCACTTAAATTGTCTGCCTCTCTCACAGTCTCTTTCCTCTATTCGACTTCAGCACCCATCCTTTTTCCTCTGTCCATCCCACTTTTTTTTCCTCCCTCTTGGTATTTTACACAGTGACAACTGACATTTCTGGCTGATGCCGCCTTCTTCCCCCTTTTGGCCTTTTTATGCCACCTTCTGTGCTTCTTTTTTCCTTTCTTTTACATTCTTTTTATAGCTCCTTTTTCGCTCCATCTCCAATTCTTTTTTCTTTATTCCATTTAGTCGTCTCTCACGCCAGACTCATCCCACTGGAGGAAACCTTTGGCCCTCCTTCTGGCTTTTACTTGTTCACCTCATTTTTTTTTTCCTTTTGATTTTGAATGTCATTGGCTTCTCACTCCCTGTGTGCATATTGTAGAATTGACTATTCGGCATCCTAAACTCATTACTTTTTGTCCACATGTTGTCTTTCCTAATTTTGCATTATTTATTTTTTGTCTATTCTTCTCCTTCCACATATGCACTTCTTCAATCTCTACCTCCTGCACATATATGCCACTTCTACATTAAAAAAGTGTTAGCAGTAGCTAAATTACCATTATTTAAAACTCTAGTAAACCATTGGTGTTACTTTATCCTTTGTAATTTACTAAATGGCTGAACTTGAACAAGAAACCTACAGAAAATGTACCAAAATGGTGACTTCACATAATGTGTTTTTGATTCATAAAAGCTTTACATGAGCGCAAATAGCCAAAATATAATCAAACTGAACAAAATTTCAATGAACTACACATGTTGAGTTACAACTTTGAAAATTAGTGTGGCAAAACTGAAAGACCAGAGGCATATTTATACAGTAAACTGTCCCAAATCCTCCCAGCAGGACTGATGACACAGAAAAGATCTTCTGCCTGACTCCTTGTCTAAACACAGCGCTGTAAGGCAACAGCCAAGCGGTGCTTTGTTTCCTCTGCCCTGTGGCGCTCACACAGGCTCTTTCTAGAGCAGGGATGCGGCTTGAGCCAAAGTAGGGCAGTGTGTGTCTGCAGGCAGTGCTTGGAAGAAGCAATGATGGAAAGCAGAGGGCAGAGGGGAGGATTGAAGCAAATATGGATGTTGTGCAGTTGCATTTGTGGTTCTTTTAATCTGATCTTACCTCAGTGGTTTCTTTCTACCTTTTTGTCCTTTTAAGAAGATGAAGACGAAGGACAAGTTTTACTTTTACCACGAACTGGTCAAAGCTCAATACTTGTTGCTTAAACATGTTGTGTTTACTGACATATTTTGACACCAGTAAGCAGTGGAAAATTCACAGGGAGTGTGCGGCTTAAATATTGATTCCTTGGCTGGGATTTTGTGTTCTTTCCTTGTGGTCATGATGATGCTGGAGTTCAGAAAGTTATTTTAGAAAGCCAAACATCTTCCCAGTATGCACTAGCTTTTTACAGCATAGATTATTTTACATTTTACAATGTCCTAAAGGAATACAACAAACTGAGGCTGAAGATCCGGCTGCCACTGATACCACCCAGCTATCCTTTGGCTGTTTCTCTTGGCACACACACCAAAATGAGAGAGTAAGCAGTAGAAGCCCAACAGAGAGAGCTGACTGTCAGTGCTCTACCAGTTCCAGTGCAGAATGTAGAAGTGTGTGACAACAGGTCTTGAGAATTTGGTGAATTTGACCAAAAAGTATGTATAATATGTGCTTGTATTATTGCTTTGTAAAACTAATTAGCAGAGAAAATATTTTTTTATTTTGTTACATGCAGTGTCTATACTGTTTTTACAGTTTAACAGAATGTGACAAGTTTTTTGAGTGGTCAGTTATACCAGAAAATCGCTGTAAAAGTCTATTTGCCATATAAAAAAAAAAAAAATTAATTGGGAATTAATTGGAAACATAATTTAAACAGTAGTATTAACAAAGAACAACCAACATACGTTGACCCATCTTTAAAGCTGCTATAATCGATATTTTATCATTTAAAATGTGTCACTAACAATGTGAAAACAATGTGACAACTTGACACTGTTTTGGTTCCCTCTCATCGCTCTCCTAGCTGTTTTAAGGTTCTAAAAACCCACTGTTCACTAACTGCTTAGCACCACACTGACAACGACTAGCTGGTGAACATAGTGGAGCATCTGCCAACAGATCAGATTTAAATGCGGTATTAGTCCATATTATTCCATATTTTTACAGTCATCAAGTACAGAAGATCACCAGACATGCAGGCATTTCTTCCTTAAAACACAGAAATGGGGCAACTTAAATGCATAAAAAAAAGTCAAATATGGTTTGAATCTATAAAAGCTAGCACGTGGAAGTTAAGTATATATTCTCAACCTTTTTGTGTTTCTAATACATTTAGTATAAAAGTACAAGGAATATGACAACTGTGACATTGAAGATGAGGTGGAAAGATTAAAATAATGCTACATCTTAAAATTACTTTAGCCTGAATAATTAGTTACAGACTAATTAAGGAATAGACTGGATTCTTAGAAAATAATGTATTTCTTTCTACCTGACCTTTACTCTTTCCTTCCTCACTTCTTCACTACAAGGATTCACTGAAAACTATCTAACCTTATCCACTTGTTCTATATGTAGTGAGCGATTGCAGTGCAAAGGTGTAGTGTATAGCCTTATCCTCTCTTATCCTCTCTCCTATCCCATTTCTTATCAGCCATGGAGCTGGAGGAAGAGCAGGGATTAACAAGTCCTGGAGAGAAGAGGGTAAGTGCAGTAGAGAGGAGTTGGGGGGGGTTTAATACCTTGTAAATTCCACATCTTATCTGGTTTCTAGCTTTGTATCAGATATAGAGTTTGCACACTGTGGATGATTTATGCTGATACCAACTAGGTCAAGAGGGAAAATGGTGACAGAGGAGGAGACCTACCTCAGTAAAGGATAAAAAGATGACTTGGTGGATGGAGAATGAGGGAAGTGGGTTAAAAAGGTGTCTTAGAGGTTGAGAGGTGAAGATATAGATGTTGAATTGGAAGCACAAAGGAGAAGAGCGGGAGGGCCACAGAGAGAAACGAAACAAACTAAGAATTATAAAAACAGAAAATTGTGGGATCATGGTGATTAAGGCGTCAATATTCCTTGGCCGAGCTTTCTCTTTTTCACTATCAGGCCTTTAGCCAGATTAACAGTGCTTTAATAAAACAGAGCTGAGCATACAATAGGTCCTCACCCATAAAGAACCGACCTCATGATGGGTCCAAAAATAAGAGTACTCAAACTCAAGTATGTCAGTGCAAATGCTCAGTGCAAGTGAGTCATAAAAGTAAGACATTGTTGTTACTGGTTTACACTTGTGATTCCACGGCCCTGCCATTATGGGTCTTCATATTCAATTTAAGTCACACAGAAATTAAAAGAATATGTCTTAACACTGATCATTTCCACACCATATTTTACAAAAACTTCAAGATCAATTAAAACCTTATTTCTGTCAGGACCACTTTTGCCAAGAAATGCTGAATGTTATATTTGGTGGTATGGCTCAGTTCTGGGACCTCCTTGCCCTTCCATACATGGAAAATCTTAAGGCAGGGAGGGCACACATCCCTTTCAAAGGAAGAGCTGGTGTAGAGGCAGATTGCAAAGCAGCAAATGTATGCAAGCTAAAGCAGCTTAAATAAGGCACCCTGAATGACATTTGCCAATTGGATGCTTGAAGGGAATCAGCTGATGTGCTGGAATTGAGAGCTGAGCTTGACTTCGTGACCTGCCTCAACTAACTAACATACATTAAAACTTAAACCAACAGTCCCAAATTTGACAAAATAAAGAATAAAAATAAATAAATAGAAAACATGGAGGATCCTGTATGTTTGTGGCAGCTGCAAGAGTGGCTTGTTAGAGATAACTGGAACTAGATGCAGTAGTTACCATGGAAAGAACACCCACTGTGACAGAACAAAAGAGCATATACTACTGTTGCTTACAGTTTGAGAAATGTTGAACTGCTTGAAAAAATTCCTTATATAGAAAGGATTTTAGCTATGCTAGAAATGGCATGGCTTATTTGTGTTGGTGCTAATTAGCACATATTAGCACTAAGACAATAAACTAATGATGATGATGAACATGGTAAACATTATACCTGCTAATAAGACCACTAGCATTGTCATAGTGAGCATATTAGCACAAGGCGCGTAGCCGGACCACTCATCAAAGTCACACTTGGCCCTGGCAGTCCAAAACAATCAAACAAGAGGCGGAAGAGTTAGAAGTTTACTGCTTTACTACTTCACCACTTCCTTCCTGTTTTGTTTCCGGTAGATGAGAAGAAGAACGGAGTATGTGAGAGGGAAAGGGGGAATTCATAGCTCATATCTTGATAGTTGCATGTCTTGTCTTTGTGAAAGAGAGAGCAACAATGAGCTCAACTTTGTAGCATGTAGGTGATCCCTGGGTGCAATGGAGAGCAATAAATTGTTTCATTCAAGTCTGATTTATAACCAAATTGTGTTGCTTCTTAAAAGATGAAGTGTGACATGTGTCAAAAATCAAAAAACTGACCTGTATCATCTTTTATGTATCCGGGGATAGTTGACAGAGTTGGCAGAGATACACCCACTGCCTTTACTGTTGGACACTGAACAACATGAGTGTTAAGATCTTAAGAAACTGTCCTGGGTTACTAAAGGTCAAATAAAAAAATAAAACCTAATACAGCATTTTGCTCATCCCACACACATATTCTCAGTCTGTGGACAGCAGTCACACAAGGCCACTTTTCAAACTTTAGACTACCATACTTTAGACTCCTTCATAGTATTTAGAAATGTTATGACTGAATAAATGAACAAAATACTGTATGCAATGGATAGTCTGTACAGATGTAGGTATTCAAGTGTGAATTGAATTCTACAAATCAACTTGGAGAATAAAAACTTTGTTCCTGTCAAAACAAACTAATTAGCACCAGAACACAACAGCCGTCATCTTTTCTACCAAGAAGTGTGAATGTTGCAACTTGAGCAAGTAAATGGAGGCTTTCACACAGACACTGAGTACGTGGTGTAACTAAAGTTATCCAGCTATAGTGCCAATTCTTTTAGAGCAGCTGTGTGATAAAGATAATGAAAAAGGGAGGTTGGAATGAATAAATGTTGGCTTTGTAATTGTTTCAATAAGAATTAAAGGGTACATTCAGACAAAAGATAACAGGTGATGAAGGTGGTGAAGTTTGAATAGAAGAGACAACAATTTGTACATTGCAAATTATTTCTTGACACATCAGGAAATTCACTGTTAATAATGTAAATAATGTTCTTGAATGTCTTCCCAGCATGTTTTTCATTGTGTTTGAATATTTAATGAACATATTAGTCTTTTCTTAATTTTGGTAGAGCACATATCTGCGTTTGGTGCCCTGTCAGCATACTTTTCTTTATGTGTCAGTTAAACACACAATAAACTTTTCTATTCTTTATTGTCTGATTAACAACTTTGAACTGAAAAACTCTGCCCCTGGCTGGTGCAGTTGATTCATGTCAACAAGTTATACTATGGAGGCCTGTCACCTCTGGGTGTCAAAACTGGCTGCAATGTGAAGGGCAAAGAGTGTGAAAAGAGCAGACTTGGTATACTCTGGGCCACAGTTTGATTACAATCTCCTGAGCAGTAAGCCTTAAGCCATATTTACACAGAGTGTTGTGTTGAGATTATGCATCTAGACACAGGGTCAATATTTTATACTATATTCATGCATGCATTTACAAGCAGGATTATTTACAGAGTTTTAATAGTCCCACAGTCACCCCTCTCAGTTAGATGTTCAAGCTCCTGTCCCAACACTTCTAACTTGTCACTCATCTTGAGGAGCTGACTAGCTTTTAAAGTAGCATATAACCAGAGGCTGAGGTGACTGGCAGGATAATATTTATAGAGTGGTTTTGTTACTATTTTCCTCCTGGAGCTCCACTTTTTCCTTATGCCTTATGCTCACCATGTTTTAAAATGGGTGTTTGGGTTTGCTTTCTGTTCAGAGTTCAGGTTTTGAGTCTTGTTTGTCTGTTTGTTAGCAGGACTTCAAAAACATTTGAACAGAATTAAAGGTCCAGTGTGTAACATTTAAGAGGCTTTTTTTGGCAGAAATGGAATATAATATTCATTGTTATGTTTTCATTAGTTTATAATCACCTCAATATAGGAATTGTTATGTTTTTGTTACCTTAGAATGAGCTGTTTATATCTACAGACACAATGGGTCACCTTCCATGGAGGCCACCATGTTGAACCTCCAAGTTTCTACAGTAACCCAGAATGGACAAACCACACACTGGCTTTAGATAGGGGCATCTGCATTTTTAGCGGGTTTTGTGACAACCGTAGTTTCTCTTTCATGCTTTGAAAGGGAGGGTGAAGCGACAAAGTTGGGATCTGCAACTACACTGCTAGATGCCACAAAACCCCATACACTGGACATTTTAAAATACATTTAATAAAAAGTTAGGGATTGGGGTTTTGCTATTAATGTAAGAAGAATGTTCGGTAAAGATCGCTGTCCAGAGGGCTTGGTAACTGTGCCAATAGAATCAGTGTTTTATGTCTATCCTTAATAAAAGTAGATAGTTTCTCGTTCTTATTTTGTATTTTTACTTTGGCTGAGCCATATGAAATTTTACAGACTTCAGGTAGATTTAGGGTTTAAAAACATATGCTTATACACTTATCCAACTTAAACATGAAGTTCTGTCTGATATGCGATATGCTGGAAGGGTAACAGATTAAAGCAAAAGCCTGCATTATAGGGTGGAGAAAAATAACAAATTGTTGTACGTGAATGTGATGTAAATTATATACTATGGCCTTTGCAGTCACCAAATCTTAAAGCAAATGAGACAATGTGGTAAGCTAGCCCCATGGCCTATCAAAAGCCAACTGACAGATTCAGATTCAGATTCATAC
>NW_023339729.1:27182543-27203169 GCF_004916995.1 Morone saxatilis | reverse complement strand
GAGAAAGGGGCTGAGGACGCAGCCTTGGGGGGCTCCAGTGTTGACAGTAATGGTGGTGGATGTGGTGCTTCCCACAAGCACAAAAGAGAAAGCAAAATACTTCCCCAGGGGCCCACAGAAGAGTTGAAGGTGAGGTAACTGCATGAATTGAATTTTAGTAAAAAAAAAAAAAAAGCCAGAACACAGTCCAATCTTAGCACACATATAATTCAGTGTGACTTACACTTCACAAGGATGTGATTGTCTCTGATCTCTGATCCATTGCAAGTAAACATCCATAAATCTGCTTAGAAGTCCCCCTAAAAAATCATCACATTTTAAAAATTCCATCATTATCAAAGTAATCCAGTGATAGTTGTCTGTAGATCCAAGGGTACCTTGGAAACAGAAACTTCTAATACTTAATTCGGCATATTTTTAATGCCACCAATTTCCCAAAGCGTAATCAAATGTAGGCTAAAAACAAGTCTCAAAAAAGAATACCTATAGCTGACATTATTTTTTAGGAGTTTTGGGATCATATTTTTTATTTTTATTTTTTATCTGTCATCATATTGGTTATATTGACCTATATGTTGATGTTAGTGTTGATCTATCAAAAAATAAATAAAATAACAACAACAAATATTTTCACACAAAAGTCAAATTTCACACTGAACTGATAAGAAAAGTAGAATAGCAAGCAGGAAGGAAGAATTAAATTTAAGTACGTAGCTCCAGATGGGATTTAAATTACAGGACGAACAGGTAATTGTGGCTGTGATTATTACTGTGGTAGGGGATGAAAAATTATCCACATATGCGCTCCACACAGGAATACAATCTCTGACCAGCACAGGCAATGTTAAAATTACCTCTCTTCCCTTAGGGAAATAACTTCAGTTAGAATGGAGCTTTAGACAGTGCTCTCCTGCACCATCATAAAAACACCAAGTTAGAAGATATTTTTTGGTAGAATAATACTATCTCTCCAGTGGAGTGTCGAAGTTGTTCTGGTGGCTCATGGTTGCCAAGACACTTATGTAGATTTCTCCTTTAATTTATCACCCTATCTATATTTATGCAAGACAACTATCTATTACATTATTTGTGTAATTGCAGAGAAAAATATCCAACTCCAAAGGACAACCATTGTGTTAAAAAAGCAGGAATAAAAGCCAGCAACAACTGTTCAAATGTTTGTGAGTAAAAGAGGGAAACACTTCTGTCTTATAGCAACAGAACATACTGAAATACTTGTGCCAGTATATTGATAACATATGGCATCATATATATCACCATAAACAGTTTGTCCCTCCCCATATTATACAATCTAAATCATGTCAATCAAGTCTACTATAAATAACTGCCCTGAATCATACTAACCCACACACCATGGTAACTATCAGTGTTGATCTCCTGCAGCTCGGAGAGCGATCAGCTCCGGATGCATCTCGTTAGCACGGCCCACCGGAGGCCTGTGCTACTTCAAACACCTCCATGCTGCTGCAGCTACTGCTGAGCCCGCTGCCTGCTGCTGGCTATAAATAGAAACCAATCTGAAACCCCACCTAATGAGCACAATCCACTTCAGACCTAACTGTCAACAACCAGCCACAGTGTGTGTGTGCGTGTAAAGATCTAGCTGACCATGCTGTTTTGATCATGGGTCCACTGCAAATCACTGCTCTGCCAAGGAGTGTGTGTGTGTGTGTGTGTGTGTGTGTGTGAGAGAGAGAGTGTTTGTAAGAGTGTAAATGTGGGTCTGTACGTGTGTGTGCATTAGGTTCTTGCTATCTTTTGTTGCTAAATATAGACAAAGCAAATTTCCGAGTTGCCTTGGCAGGATGAAGGCAGCACGATAAGCAAATTGTCCTCTCCCTCTCTTTCTCGCCATATTTGCTCTCCCTTATTTCTTCTCTTTCCTCGATTTCTCCGTCTTCATCTCTCTTCTCCTTAACTTGCTCAAATCTTGCTGACACGTCTTACCTCCAAAGGAGTGTGTGCGTAACTGTGGCAGTGTAGCGCGTAGCCAATCTCTGTATCTTTCCGCACATCTGTTTGCATGAATATATAAATGTTTTGTGCTTACCACACTGAACAGCACATGCAGTGTAGTAAGAATTACGTATAACTACACCATAAGACCTAATAATGGAGTTTATTGAATTCAGCTGATCTTTTGTTAAACTCCAGCTAATCTCTTTTTCTAATTAACTTGATGTAAAGTAATTTGTAAGTTATAAAAAAGTTTTCCTCTTACTCAGTAAATCTTGTTATTACGTTATTATTATTATTATTATTATTATTATTATTATATATATATATTATTTGCATACTTTTCAGCTGGCAGTATATCAAGGTTAAAACTCTAGAATTTAAAGAAAGTTAAATCGTGGATGAAGGTTTGTATTTATTTTCCTACCTATCCCCATGATCTTTATTTTAAAGCACAAGCCTTGGATATTCTCTGCATGTCTTCATACTTATAGTAATACAACAATAGCTATAATTTAACTGCTAAAACTGTAATGGTTATGTAACACATATCAATAGGACTTAATAGCTGTTGCTTGAACTTAATGCCCCTCATGACATGATGGCAAACTGGTGCAATTGGCCAAAAACACTGCAGTGACACCACTGATTTCTCGTTTCCAGTGCTGATCCAGTTTATTCAGTACTTTTTATTTCCCAAATAGCATGCTGCCTGTATCTAACACACATACTGAGCCAGGCAGGTTGTCATATGTTTGTGTTGTGTTGTGTTACTCCTTAATTTTGTTTTTGAACAAAAAAACTCTTCATCACATCCGGAATGGATAATGTAATCCAAACAAAGGTGGCTATTGAGGCAACTGGTTACCAAATATTGGATTTTCCATGCAATCTTGCGGAATTACCGCAATGTTTGTGAGACAAAATATGTAGTATTATATATTAGAAATTAAGAACATTAAGTAAATGTTTTGTATGCATAAGGAAGGGGAAAATTAATTAGACAAGCCACTGTTTCCTGTGAAATGGTCCAGAAGTTTGGGTAAATCTGTTTGTGTGGAGGCTGATGGAACTCAATGGTGGACTGAAATTTCACAGATCTAAAATAAAGTTATATATCACTGTTATTATAACATTAGCTGTGGCTGGTGCACAAACAATCAAGGTCTTTTAATAAGCCCCACCCTTTCATTATGGTAACACTGACCATAACATTGACCATCTCTTTGCACAAGTCTATTAAAATCAATGACATCACTGTGGAAATTCAGAAAGGCTTATGTCTGAAGTGTACTGTAAAAAAAATAAAAAAAATAAAAAAAAATTCCAACTAGTTCAGTCAACTCACTATTTTAAGGTATCAGCATAACTTATTTTTTAGGTTAAAATAGCTTGAGAGAACAAGTGACCCGTGGAAGGTCTTCTTTGTCTGTTTGATAAAACCGTGTTCTGGTTGCAACCCTCTGACAGAGCGCAGGATATTTTCATCATTACTTGTCCTACGGTGGATTTTTTGGTGCACCTTCCCATTGCAGAGGGTCATTTTTTATGAGTTGAAATAGCTTAAAATGTTGTACAGTGTACTGACGTCTGTATTAGCTTCAGGCATTTTCTTAGTCGTCTTTCTTACACCCTCAGTTCAGAGTAACTTAAGTTATTTTCGTCTCTTCTCATTTGGTCACATTTGATCAACCATCGCTGGCTGATGGTTGAAAGCCCTCTTTCTCTCTGTCTGTCTCTCTCTCTCTCTATCCCTTTCACTGTGGATGGTGTTTCAAACCTACACTAATTAGTGCAGTTGTGGCTCAATAGCTGCAGATCAATGGTGCTCAGCCGCCTACTGGGAGTGACACACTGGAAGCCAATCCACACATCTGTCGCACCAGGGAATATGACACAACAGAAGGCCTGTCAGCACAGGTGACAAGTGCTGCTGTCAACGCTTCAAGGGGACAGAAAATTATAGAGATCAATGTATAAAGAGATTCATTCCAAATTGCTACATATCTATTATTGGCAGGGCAGGGGGTCATTATGCCTCATTTGCGTTTCTGCTTTTGACATTTAAAGTGGTAATCTCTCACTACTTTCATTTTGGCAACATTGTACTTAACTCCCCAAAGATCACTTGTCAATCAAATACTGAGGCCAAGATGGCCTTTGTCCTTTTATTTATTTATTTATTTATTTATTTATTTATTTTCTTTCCTGAGTTTGTCTGCATTTTTCTGTTGAGCTTTGGTGCTGACAAGCTACATGGTAAACATTATACCTGCTAAGCATCATTAGTATTTAGCTTAATGCTGTGCACAAATACAGCCTCAAAGAGACGTTAGTCCTGTTTTTTCCTGACACGTAAAAAATGTCTTAATATAAATGAATTGCAAAATATTACTCAAACTTATGTAGTTTTCCAGTTAGGGTACAACAGTTGAAATATACAGTATGTGTTCTAGTGAATGTCACTATGTAATATCAGAATGCTAAAATCATGTCCTCATCTGTGGCTGTAATCCAGGAACAATTCCCAGAAAGTGTAGCAGTAGATTTGTTTTAGTCAATAGGCATTGCCCAAGATACTTTGAGAAATATGCTTTAGTGTTTTGAAAATCTCATATTAGTGTAATCTATGGGTTTAACTCATTCTTTTCTGTTATTTTCATCTGATGATTTTGTCTGCCTGACAAAGATTATCCCATTATTTGGTTCATGCTCTTGACAACTTAATTCTTTTTGCATGTGCTTTGTAAACTCATTGTAAGGAACATATTCAAATCAGTCAGTCACTTTAAGTGTTTCTTTAAAAACATACATTCACACCTTAAGGTCTAAAGGAGATGCTGCAATTGGAATTATTGCCTAACATTCTATTCATTGTCACTAATTGCAACGTGCATGTACCAGACAGAAATACTGTCTGCTTTCCAGTAAAGTCAAAGGGCTTCTAATTTTGCATATACAACCACCTGCAAGTTGCAAAAGAGCAGATCTGAGCTCCTTGATAGCTTTAAGTAAGATGTAGGATGAGTGAAGCGTCCATATTCTGTGACATTTCCAGCACACAGTCATTTATTTGGGGATTGGTTCAGAGGGGATTCTTATCCACCTAAAAATTACACTTCCATATTTCCAACATGAATTGTAATAATAATAGCATAACATATGCTGCCAGTTGACATTAACATCACAATTTCACATTTAAACTTATAACCCCATTGAGAGTAAATTAGATGACCAGCTGGCCACACATAAAATAAATGCCTGCTTTTCGGTGCCATAGACAAAGCTATGGCAAAGCAAACAGCATTTTAGAAGAGAGGTGAATATACAATGTCTTCATGAAGATGTATTTCAGATTTTTTTGTAATTATTGAGTTTGAATTACTTTGAAAAATACCCCTTTTCTCAAGAAGAACCTACATATTTATAGCATTAGATATTTGCATATTTCTTTTAAATTCAGGGTTATTGTTATTTTGTGATAATTCCATGAGATGAAAAAGGCTGTCCTTTTGACATTCATGTACATTTTAATGAGGTCAACTGGCATGCGACCCAAAAAACTGAACACAAAAGCCTGGAAAATGCGCAAGTGGTAATGAAGTTATGCCATTTTAAAATTGTTTTCATGCAAAAAAGGTTGCATGTTATGGCCTTAAGTAATAACTCTCATAAGCACATTATTAATGTCACCAAAAAACTGCAGGATCAGCACTCTCAGAGCAGCAAGGCCCCCATGTGTTTTGGTCAAGGACACATTGACAAAGACGGACACTGTGGCTACTGTTAGAGCTGACCAGATGATCTCCAAGTGTGCCTGTCACTTTAACTGCCAGAATAAACTATAGTGTGCATCATGGAAACATAATGCCACTCTGAATACAAACTGATGTTACAATATGGACATATTATGGTGGACAAACTGGAGTCCTGAAGTGTGCCTCTGTGTAATGCAGGTGTGTGTCGTCTTCATGCCTATAGAGAGCACAAGACAATGGGAATAATTACCTCAAATTTGATGTCCTCAGATCGTCTGCCAGTCGTCAGCGATGAAAGCCTGCAATAAACAGAAAACAAAAAAAGAACAAGTTGAATCAACCATCAGTGTCATCCACGGAAAAAGGGGGCAGGTCCCTGCCTGACACAGAACGGTGAGTGGAGGATAATTAGAAGAGACTGCCCCTGATTGGTGCATTTGTCTACATCAAAGGGAGCTAAGTTGGAAACTAAGCAGCTGGGCAGGCTTTACATGGAGGAACAAAGCAGCAAGACACAATTAGAGAAATCACATGAAAATATAACTCTGTAGCGACGAGCAAACAGATTTTCTCATAAGAGATTCCACTCATGTGTGAACAGGCAGCTTAAAGGTACCCTGTGACATTTAGCAAAGCAGCTTGATGTTGTTCATTACCAGGAACATGTCAGTTCAAGCTGAAAAATGTTGAGGGGGTAGCAGTAGCCGAGTGGTTAGAGAAATAGGCCAGTGACGCAAAGACCATTGGTTAGACTCCGAGGCATGCTGGGAAGCTCTGGAAAAGGAGAGCAAATGCGTAATTCTGAGTGTTACTTTCCTAAACAAGCACGATCAGACTGCTCAGTGTGAGACGGCAGCAGCAATGAGCTGCTCCCCAGTATGAATCGATGTAATGGTATCAGTATGACACAGAGCATGAGGCCAAGAAAGACTGAAAACACATCTTCCTGAGGGGCTAAAATGTTTATCTTGGGGTGGATTTGTGGATATTTTTGTCCTTTTAGACCATAGCCCGTCTTGTTGTTTTTTTGTTCTTGTCATGTTTGCTTTTTTTCTGAAATATGGTCCTATATACAAACATTACAGAAATTATACTTAAAAGCATCAAATCAGTGAGCAAGCTGAAGGACAAACTACGGTTGCTGCGAAACCCACTGAAAATGTGAATTGCCCTATTAAGAGCCAGTGTTTGGTTTGTCCCTACTGGCTACTGTAAAAACATGGCTGTTTAACTTGGACTTCATGGAAGGCGACCTGCAGTGCCTGTAGATATAAACATCTCATTCTACAGTAACAAAAACATAACAATTGCTATATTCAACTGATTATACACTAACGAAAACATACCTATGCATATTATATTCCATTTCTGCCAATAGAAAAGAAGTTGAGGTGTCAGTTGAAATGTGTTATCACTGAAAGCAGATAAACAGTTAAGGATTGAAAATTAAAATGAAAGCTGCAAAACTGTCAAGCACTGAAAGCACTGGAAGCACTGAAAGCTGTTTAGTAATTTGAAGAGTGTTACCAAATGCAATTTCAGTTAAAAAATAAAAATGTGTTACAATGACAAGTAACGGGGGAACCCTGGTAGAGGGGGCGCCACCTTACCACCCTAACAGCAACAACAACTCTAACAATGATGTGACGGATGAAAGCAGTTGAAGTGTCAGTCAAAGTGTAAACACTGAAAGCACTTGAAATACCGTGTAGAGTTAATAAGACAGCTGAAGCATGGAGTAAGTGTGATGTCACCCACTCTGGATATGAACATTCATTCGTGCAAACACAAAAATTACAAAATTGTCTACTGACCAAAAACTGCACTTTGAATGTCAGCAAAAATTAGCAGCTTGCTGCAGCTCTATTTTACTCATCTTAAAAACATTTTTAAAAAGTTCTTGTTTTTTGAAAAATTATCCCACCAAACACTGGTGGCAGTCTATATGTTGTTTCAACCCATTCATCTCATTCATTCACTCATTCATTGTTCCAAAAGCCTCCCAAGACTTCCAGACTTCCAAAATAAGTTTAAATATCTGTGTTTAGTTAGACATAACAGAAAGGTAAAGGTGAGTCACTTATGGATGATCACCTGGTTTCTGTACACAGTGACAATACTGTGTAATCACCATTAGGTTGAGATTTACGCTCAAAGCTGGGGATTTAGTCGCTCAATTCATCGTCCTGAAGGTTAGCCTTGGAACAGAACACCTTATCATAGAGTGGTGTTGGGAATGGATGAGCCTATATTGGAATCACTGATCAGCCATCAGTCAAAAACAATCTGTCAGCTCATCCATCAGGTAGACTGAGTGGAAGTAAACTCTGAGTTCATTTGTCTTCACTGGACTTAGATGTGAGTTGGGCATGCAGGCGACATGAGAAATCAAAAGATGAATGTAGAGGAACCGCACAGATAGACAGACACTGACACAGACACTGACACACACACACACACACACCAGACCTTTCAACTTATCTATCTGCTGAACTAGTGCTCACATTGGCAGGTGATCTGTTACAATTACTGCCACTATATTTTGACCTTGATAAAGCTTGATAAAGTGAGTCCTAATCAAGACTTTTAAGTGTTGGTGTGGAGTTGTGTGTTCTTTTACCACTACAGTATATTTTTGAGGTCCAACTTTAGACTTTAAAAGAGAAGAGATTTTTGTGGAGTGAGGACGTTTTGAGGACATCTTCAAAGTGCTTTTAAGGTGTTAAAGACTTTTTGAGTAAAGAGTTGAATTAGGCTAAATTAAAGCATTTGCAAACCCTCTCTGTCTGTAAAAATAAAATGTTTACATTTTATGGTTACATATATGGTATTTTAACACCATGATTTTTTTTTATGTAAAGTAATCAGCATTACACGGTACCAGGTGATGCTAACCACAAAGTGGTACACATAGCAGCATTTAGGGAATGAAAGTGGAAAAGCAAGGCTCTCATAATGCTAACCTTAAAGGGGCACTTTATCAAGGTTATCTCAGGCTTCAGAGAAAAGTCCAGTATTTACTCTAATTTTAGCTCTAGTTTGGTCTCCACCAACTCTTGAGAAACCCCCCACCCCCACCTCTTTAGCTGTTACATGTTCCACTTTCTTTACCAACTAGTAGCTAACTTTGTCTGTCTGCCATTGGGTGCTGGACAGGTAGCATACCGTGACTTTATCAGAGCTTATTTGCTGAAAATGGCAGTCAATGTGTTAAACCAAAAATATATGCATCTCTTTAAAAGTGGCTATTAAGCTGCATAGAGCTGCAGAGTAGGATTAATGTTTTCCCTTTCACTTTACATACAGTATTGCCATTTGATCCACCACTTTGTATTAAGCTTTTATTGATATTTAAGGGCATGCTCACACCTAAAACATCAGGAATGTTTGCCTTAAGTTGTGATATTCTAATTGCAGTGTGGCTTGTTCTGGCTTAAAAAAAAAAATATGAAATCTACTGTAATTGTAGACAGAAACGTTTTCATCTCCCACACCAAAACCTCAAATGTAGTTTGAGGACAAGTTATGCTGCCCGAAAAGTCAAGGTCTTTCAAGTTTGTATGGTAGAAGAAAAAAAAAACAATGGAGTAAACTTGTTTCACAGTATCTCAAACTAAACAACCAGCAACCATTTCATACAGGAACAGATTTAAAACACCACACACCATTGCCACATTCACTCACTTGACTCTTGACACTTGCCTTTTGTATCTAACCTCGCAGAAAATGCAACAAAATACACAACAAAAGCACAACACAAAACATTGTCCTGCTATTCTGAAGGATCCTGCAGCTGAAAGAAGAAACAAAGATAATTGTCTCAGCATGAGGGGAAACAACTGAGGCAGTCAGACTGTGGCTGAGGTGTGGAGTAGCTCATACCAGTAAGGTGATGCTTTAGCTCATAGCCTGTTATCCACAGTCCAATGGACACCCTACTGCTCCTTCACACTCCACCACTTAAATGCTGAAGTTCCATCATCTATGACTAGACAACAGGGAAAAAAATTATAAATGATATCCCAAAACTGGGTTTACAAGAGTTAGCTGACTTGTTGTTGTCGTTGTTGTTGTTGTTGTTGTTGTTTTGTCTTTCGGAAGGACAATTCAGGCAGCTCTGCTGAGTTTAGTGATTATTTATGTGTTCACATAAAGGTGATTTTAAAAAGAATAATGATAAGAATAAGTGATGAGACAGAGAAAATAAAAATAAAGAGAAGATAAAATGATGTCATTTTACTAACAAACAAACAAAAAAAGTAGTCAAGATGACAAACAAACAAAGCTGGAGTAAATAAAAACAACATTGGTGCAACAGGAGGCATCCCTTAATAAATACTTTAGTCAATCATAAGGAGATAACCAAAAACATTTCGAGCTTAACAAAGATCAAATGTATTGCAGGGTTGCTGCATTAGATAGCATTATGTTGTACTGGCGTATATATTCCTGTTCATTCCTTTAAACTGCATTTACAGAGTTAAGTAACCTTTTCAAAAATGGTGTACCTGTTTCCACTCTCTCTAAGGCTATTGAGTCTATGTATGTCCTTTGATGTGGACAGAGCTTCAATAAATCTTTATGCATGAAACAGTCTCTTTATTGATGCTCTCATAGACTGTAATTATGTAAATTGCTGACCTGTTTTCAAACAAGGATCAGCTTTAAGCTAATTTGACAAGAACACTTTTTCCCATTATGTATCTCCAGCACAGTGTGAAATGTGAAAATTAAATGCGCTGTTAAGGTTGTTTTGATAGGTGCGATTGACTTAAGGCCATAATTGAATCATTAAACGTGAACTTTAACTGTTTTGTGTCATGAACTTAAATGACAGCCATTTATGTTGTCTGATTCGTGCTTACAAATTTGGGGTCTTGTCACACATTTATGATTATAAACAAGTTAGTTAGTTAACTTAAACTGATTGAACTGGAGAACAGTGCATGTCTGGAATAATAGGCAACACAATTTCTTCACAATGTAACCTTCCCATTATTTATGCACATAAACAACATATGTTGTGGATCTGTGTTGTGTAGAATGGATCTCCTTTGTCAGTGTCTTTCATTCATTTCAAAAGTATCCTTCAGAGTTTGTTGAGACGGACTAAACCCTGTGACTTAACTGTAAACAAGTGAAACAAGTTTTGAGTCAGCTATAGAATACCTCCCACAGAGCCAAACATCACATAGACACCAGCAGATGACTCCTACTGTGTCAAACTCATAAACTGCTGAACCCCCACAGAGCGATGGGTTTGTTTCATCCTTCACTGAGCCATCAACACACACACACACACACACACACACACATACACATAATTTGTATTACTTTACTTCTCAGAACCTTTCTCTGACATTCATCTTTTAACCTTAATCCTTTAGCGTCAAACAGGAGCCTCATTTCTAACAAAAAACTTTGACTTAAAGATTCGAAGACTGGCCAAAACCTCCTCTTTGATGAATATTTGGCTCTATAATTGATGTGAGGCTCATTGAGGAGGCCCAGACCTAGCAACAGATGGAGCTGCTGAGGGTTAAAAGCAGGCATTTCCTTGCTTTTGAGCAAAGAGCAAATCAAATTAGATACTTTAAAAGGACATTAAGATTTAGCTTTTTAAAGATTTTCATTAAAAACACCTGGGTCTGTGAAAAGGAGCAGATTCAAGGTTCGAGCTGATTTCTTCACCTATTTTCTCCAATGCAAATAAACATTTTCCAGTTTCCAGTTTCACTACACTGAGTTCAGCAGGAGTATGGAAAACGGTCACATGGCAACAGCTATAACCACAAACAACACTTCAGTAGTGTTTCCTTAGAAAGCTGCTGCCTTAAGAAAAAGACACAGCTTTTACACTTTCTTTACACCTGGTACCTGATCTACGACTGGGGAGATCACATTTTATGAAAACACTGAAGAAAAAAACTAAAATTACAGCGTTAATGCATCCAAGGCACATTTTAGGACACATTTAATCACATCAACAATAAACTGTAAGTACACAACATCTCCACTTCAGATATAATAGCCACGCAGAAGGAGATAAACATTTGTCCACATTAATGTTATTTGCACTCTGGGATCTTTACTTCAGTCCATTAAAGGAGAGAGTGTCAAAATGAGAAGGTTGGAAAATCAAGTTTATTGAGATTTTAGTCGCATAGCAACAGCAGCTCACAAACAACTTGTCCTCAAAGCATTTGTGTAGCACCCCTAGCTAAAAACAGATTCACCCTGTGGATACAGAGGGTGAGACATGCTCGCTGATGACTTGGCTGCATGGGGTGGCGGTAATGACAACAAGCAGCTCAGACCTCACGATCCCTCCACCACCTCCCAATATGCACAAAAAATAGGCTTGAACTTGCACACTTCGGTGTCCTGGACCGCCTAAGGAACATGCAGAGAGAAGAAAAGCTGAGACAGGTACAAGTGAGTGAGTGAGTGTGTAGAGAACAGCGAGGTAATGACTGTAATTCAACTTTACCTCCTGGGTAAGTGAGTGAGAGTGAAAGTTTAAAGCTTGAATCAATGAAAGCAGGCGAGAGGGGAGACCACAAGAGAGTGGGGAGACTGACACAATTCCTGGGTCAATGAATATAAGAACTAGAGGAAGGAGAGTGACAAAGGAGTGGGGTAGAAAGAGAGAGATGACAAGATTAACAGGTATGTTTTGAAGCTGCAATTTTTTTTTTTTTTTTTTAAGTTATTTTTTTGGCTTTTCATGCTTTATTGATAGAGACAGCTGGAGATCGACAGGAAAGGGGGGTAGAGAGAGGGGATGACACGGAAGCAAAGGGCCACAGGTCGGATTTTGAACCCAGGCCGCTGCAGCAACTCTGTATATGGGTCGCCAGCTTTACCGACTGAGCTAACCGGGCACCCTTGAAGCTGCAAATTTGATGCCACTTTGAGGCAGAATGATGGATACAGGGGAAAAAACAAACCCCTTTTTTCCACAAAAACCCGCCGTTTTAGCTGTCTGGTTCCTTGAGAAACTCAAGATCACATGTTAGTCACCACCCGCCACGTCCCCCTACAATACACACCCACATGTATGTCATTGTCCACTGTGATGATCGCAGTCACACACAGCAGCTCAACACACACAAACATTAATCACTGCTGCAGTCTAGGAGGAAAGCCAGAGGAGTATTTCCCTCAGGGCAGCAGTTCGTCTACTGTTTCAGCTCAGCACCCTCACTGAGTAAATGTAGCTTCTCACCCAGGGACACAAAAGTCGACTGTCTGAGTGTATGTTTGAATGGCTGTGTATCCTTGTGTGACATATTGTGTGAATGAATTGTGTATTGGCTCTGTTCCCACAACAGTAAGCAGTAATACGCGAGTCCTGATATGCTAAAACAACATATGAGAGGAAAAGGCATCAATGCTTTTCCTTCTGCTGAGTCCATTATTGCTTTTACCATCGGCACTTACTCCAGAAAAAAAAGGAGGTTGTGTTTAATTTTTAATGTTTTTTGGGTGGTAGATTAGTTCATCTATCAGCCAGAAACTAGTATATTTTGTAGGCATAGATGTGTGCAATTATTCTGGAGGATGGAGAGTTGCATGTCTGAGCAAGCCCCCTTTGTTAACTCCCTGCATATTTCAGCTACATTGACATGAGTTTAACAAAAGCTTGACAGCAGAGCAGCTGCCATTTTGGATGCCATTTTGGCATTAGAAGTAGTTGGAAAAACCGGCAGCTCACTGAAAAGTTCAGCCAATTTAATTACTGTAATAACGGTCATATTTCACTATTTACAGCATTTGCAGTAATGGTTTGTAAGGCAACTTACTGTGCATGCTGTATCCCTCAGCATACCCAAACACACAATAAAAAGGCAGGGTTCCTGCTACTACATTGCCACAATTTTAAATAAAATCTGCTTCTTTTCCCAGAGGTCATTTGCATCTGTGTGTCTCTGTATCATTGTGTAAATGTAGAAATATTGCCCTTACGAATGCCCATAAGTCACATTTACTTACAAAAATAACAAGCTAAGATCTTGCAAAACAGGGCTGCTTCACAAAATTTGCAGTTTGCAACATGAAATCATTCCCTCTCACGTTAATTTCGACACATTTCACTAATCAAAACAAACACTGTAGTTAAGACCCATTCATGAGTATGCCTGGGACTATGTATGAGTCTTATTTGCAGATATATCTTTAAATTGCGAACACAAGCCATCATTTGTATTCTCTGCTAAGGGTTAGTGCAAACTACAAGAATTTTGCCACAATTTGTCCGTCCCAGGCAAAATACTTTGATCTGAGACAAAGATTAGCTCATGCCAGTCACAACAGGGAGGGTCCTCTACTTCAGGGATTTCAGAGACATGGCATGTAGTCATAGCTACAACAGGTTTCAAACATGTTTGATTTTCTTGTTGCCAAAAACAAGATGAGCTTGTACTTGAAGCAACTTGAATACGTATATAACTGAGATGGAAGAAAAGCAAATGAGAGTACAACAAAGCGGGAAAGGAGGGAGGCAGCACACACACATAAAGCCATTCATTATAATAGTAGAGACCAGTATGTAATACTATATTAGTCTCCACTTGCCCATGCACCTTTCACAAATTATTTTGTGAAAGAGGCCCCAGTTTCCCTCATTTTCTTTTGTGAAAGTGGGGTTACATTCTTTATACTCTTGAACTTGATCAATAGTATGATTATTGGTAATTACTGGTATAGGTCATGAGTGTTTTTTCAGTGGTAAAATGTGCCAACACAGCCATTTAACAATGCTTTACTTCTAGGGTGGATGGTGTAAGTTTCTGTCTGATTCTGGGAACCTCAGTGTTTGCAAGTCCCCACACTTGGGAGAATAAATGTGTATATGTGTGTGCATGTGTGTTGTTTGACAGGTAAATGGAGCCCTCCGTCTCAGCAACAAATAGCCCATATAGTCTGTGCCTCTCGCCTCTTCTCTGACAAGAGTCTCCTCTCAGCGCTAATAGTCTATCAAAGTCCTCAGCCTCTTCTGTCCTTTTGTCACTGCTCTGCTTTTCTCCACACCTTTTTTTGACCTTTCTCTGCTCCTGTCTTCTTGTACCAGTCAGTGTCTCTCTTTTGCAGTTACAAAGTACATTAAACTCCATAGCCTCTGGCTTTTTTTTTTCTTTTTTGTTTTTTACCTCATTTACCATCCTTCCTCTTCTTTTCCTCATTTCTTCCCTCGTCTCCTTCCCCATTAAGTTGTTGCTGCACTGCAACATGCAGGAACATGTTCACTTCCCTCTCTTTCTCTCCTTTTGTAAGTTACCTCTCTCCTCATGTCACCCTGTGATTTAGATCCACATTGTCCTCCTATTCTGTCTCCTCCACGCCTACTCACTTCTCTTCATTTTTATGAGAACTCTTGTTGGAATTTTATCTGTTTGATTTTATGTATAAAAATACATAAATTATGAGAATGTGTTGAAATGAAGCAGTAAATAAATATGCAAACAAAATATGTGAAATTGTTATTTTTTCTTTTTTTTTTGAGCTGTCATATTTCCAATCTCTTTCTCTCATTCCCTTTCACGAAGAAAAACATTCCACAATATTGCACCTTCTTATCAGCTTTCACTCCTCATCGCACCGTGTTCCCCTCCACACAGAACTGGTGTTTGGGTGCTGGTCTAACGCATTGCTTTCAGTGAAATTTGCTACATATTTTACAGCCGTCAGCCCCAGGCCATAAATCATCTTCTAGCAGTCTAGATGTATGAGTGTACTCACACACTATGATGCTGCTCGTGTTTATTTGTTGTTGCTCACAACCACCAATCCAAAGGTCAGGCCTATCAAAAGCTGTGTGCTCTTAGCTGTGCCGTCAACACACATTTGGAGTATTTCCAGTCACCACATTCAAGAAAGGCTCAAGAAGAGTGTCACTCATTAAGCTTGGACTAGTGACTGTATTCATATTAGAACAATTAGTTGACACTTTCAATTACAGCCAGTGCATTTCATAATTACAGCCACTGCATTTCATAATTACAGCCTAATTAGAGAGTGAGAGGATAGAGTCTGCAGCAGCATTTGCATGTTAGACATTTAACTGACACTGAGAAACAGCAGGGATCTATAGGGACTGGCTCTTTACTGCCCATTCAGCACATTTGGCTGACAGTTTTTAGATGATTCCAAATGATTTTTTTGCCATGGCTCATCAGTAATGACAAGTCTGGGTCAGATTCTGACAAAGTCTCTGGTTTGAATCCCATCACTGCAAAAAATATGCTCAAAGTAAACTGAGTAACAATTACTTCTGAGCATGGCACTGGACCATCAGTTGAAGACCAAATTTTGGTTGTGATGTTGTGTATCTAGAGGGGATAATCCATCAATCCATTTTGCTGCATGGGATATAAAATTTCTCCTATGCATCCTGGTTCTGCCCCAAGTTCTCCTCCAGGTTAGACTTACTGTCAACAAGTAGCAGTTCAATGCTTCCCTCTGAATGTCTGAAACTTCTCAGTCCAGGCACACTGTAAAGGAAACTAACTTTGTCCACTCGTATTAATGATCTCATTCTTTTGGTCATTACCGAAAGCTCATGGCCATAGGTCGGGTTTGGGTAGATTGACCAGGATTGACCAGGATTGACCAGTATCCTTTTTCACCATCGCAGTTCTGTTCACCACCCACATTAAACCTGATGCAGCACAAATTTAACCATTGATATCATGCACAATCTTACTCGTGGAGAAGACGCCAATATACTTCACTTGAGTCAGTGGTGTTCTTTTGGGTATGTTTGAGTTTTCTGCTCAACCATCTTACCAAGAAACATAATTTCTTATTTTATCAGCTGTCAACTGGCTTTGTGCAGAAAATTGTTGCGCAGTTTGGTCTATCTAGCATTCATCTATTTCATGCTGGGGCTTCCCATATCTCCAAGGAAGAACCCATAAAATTTCGAAGTGGATCTTAATCATGGTGTGGATATACAAATTTTTTATTACTTTTTTATGGCAAAACTAATGCATTTGTCGCACGTGCACAAACCCATAATAATTAAAGTGAAAGGTGTTCCATGACTAAACATATGAGCGCCCTCAAACATCACTTTAGAAACAAATGTAGCAGGTACTGTATGTAAGAAAAAAGCAATCAGGGACCTGTATGAACTTAAAGTGAATGGGGTTCAGATATGCATATCATAGAAGACTGGACTACTGGCCTTGGTGGATGTCTGCACTCTGAGTGCCTTTCTAGTTACTGTATGTGAAATAGTGATTATGTGATTAACCTTGTCATCTGTCTTCTGCTAATGTTTAGCAGAAGAATTATCTCTTAACATTTTCAAGTAGACCTTTCTATCCCTGATCTTTTCACTATGTGACACATTTCTCATAACAAGATGCATTTTAGCATATTGCAGCAAATTTCACCATCCATCTCTCACCACAATCTGACAGCTGACTTCTTTGGGGAGGACCCTGGAGAAGTCATTACGACGACAGTTGTCCACTTCCAGAGTAGCTTCTCTCTGTCTCGGTATCGTTAACATTCATCGGGCATAACTGATGAAGTTTGGAGCACCAGCCTCCTTAACCTTGTGAATAATGAACTGACAAAAACAGTTTGTTTTGGTTTTGTGCTGCCTTGTTAAATCACACTCTGTTCAGTCTCATTTGTGTCTGTTCACCCACACATTACCATCAACCAACAGCCATCTTGACATCAGGTCAGACCACTACTGGCCTGCTAATAGCGCTCCATATTTATGATTTATGTCGGCACCAATGTCAGAGCGCATTAAATCCTGATCAGTGTGTGCATGTGTGTGTACATGTGACAGCCTGTGTGACCATAACTTTATGGCTGCGTATATTTCACAAATGTATCCCCGTCCTTCCTTAGGGTGACTGTGAGATAAAACATTAAGTAGAGAGGAAATGCCTTAGCTCTGAGTACACAACTCAGACAGTTGGAGACAGCTAGACAGACAAGTTAAGAGCTACGACACTCTACCTGAGAAAACTGTGTCAAAACTGAGGCAGATTTCTCAGCAAGTAACCTGCATCATTGCACTTTCCAGGATAAACAAGGCTTGTAGGGACAGTACAAACAGATCATGCTCAAAGTTGTGCTATAAATATTTTCCTCCTCTCACAGTTTGGTGGCTCTGTGACCCAATGAAAATACAGGAAACTGCTGCGAATAACTGCATTTAGAAAAATACCTTGTACTGTAGAATCCTACAGAGGTTTGCATTTTCCTGTCTGTCAAATTCCGACTTGAACTGCCAACTTGAATCATAAAAAATGACACATAGATAAGGCTCATACAAGAAGGAGAACATCTTCCTATACCTGTTACTTTTCTGTGAGACTAATGTTTTGAGTCAGAATGTCCAAACTCTCTTAATTGGAACATAAGAAGCAGTCAAGGAGACTGTTTGATGCAATAGAGGATGTTCACCTGGAAAGAGACTTGCACAAAGACCTGAGGCAGCTGTTACAGTGAGAGACCTTAACACCAACTGAACTGTATCACTTGCCATGCCAAAGCAAGTGCAAACGGTTCTTGCATGATGGAGAAGCTTTGACTAGAAAGAACTGAATGTGGGAAAAGTCCACAGTGGTAATCTAACTTTCCTCATGTGCTGTATTCATAGTGCAATTGAAAGTGAACCAATTTTTTTCAGTCACACCGTTATATCAAAATATTTTTCTCTGACACAAACTTTGGTACTTAATTAGTTCCACAAATCTGGCTTGTGTCTAAATCCTTTAAATAACTACTTCAGTCTGTCTTAATTTGGATTTAGTCGATGAACCCAGACAAATAACTTCTCTACGCATTTTAGTCTGTTTCACTAAGACTGACAGGAGCTTAAAAAACCCTTGTGTAAAGTTCATTTTCATTTCATAGATTAGGTTGTGTATAATGTGACTCTTAAGAGATCGTTTTACATTTAAGACATGCATTGAGACTCATATACGTATCCAAGGGTCAACACTTTGCTAAAGGACACTTCTGGTGGCCTATTGGTGTTTCTGTCAGTGCTATCAGACATTGAGTGATCGCTATCCAAAAAAAAGAATGCAAGACATAGCTTTGTTTCAAAATTGCTCAAAATGCAGTTTTATCATCCTTAAGAAAAGAACTATTGTCTGAGGAATAAAACGAAGAAATAGAATTTTCTGGGAAGCTACTTCATTTTTCATAGCCCTGTTTATTGATTTTTTTCCCACCAAAACTTCAGTTTCTCCTTCTCTTCTGTGAATGTGTGTGTGTGTGGGCTCCTCACTGAATAACCACTCGTCTTGTCTTTCTCTCTCTCTCTCTCCCATCGCATCCTCCACTCTATTCATTTTGTTGTCCATCAAACAGGCTGATACACGCCACCCACCTCTCCTTTTAATGCTGCGAGGAGTACTCGTCCTCAGTGAGCGCAATAGGCAGAAGTACCAGCTAAGTAATGACATTTATACACACACTGTCCTCTCTCAAAGCAGCTCCTGTAACCTCTATCAAATCTTTTTTCTATAGCAAAAGCATTGGTACTTGTTTTATGAAATGCACGTACATACTCTCTTTTTGTCTAAGCTGGTCACATATGGGCACCGGCTGAAAGCTGTTCACTGCATGGATATGAATTTAAGTCCTTCCATAGAAATGAGGACTGGCAAGATACACATGAAAGCATAATGAAGGAAATTCAGTCACATAAACAGTAAACATTTGCTCTTCAAAATCAATATTTTCTAGCTGGCGTGGGACCGGCGACTTCCACTGTTTGGGATGCTAGAAAGAAACTAAGAGTTCTAAAGTTTCCTTTTAAGCTCCCAGAGGTTTTCCAATAAACGTCAAAAAAGAAAAGAATTGTTTATTTATACTTAGAGTATTGAGCATCTGAGCTAGGGCCAAACTGGCCATTCATCATTGCGTGCTTAAAGAAGAAGATGGGTTATTACCATGGGATACTATAGTGTTGCATGGTTGGTTGGTTGTGCATTGTTATGGAATGGATTATGTTCAGTAAATTATTTATTTGTGTACACAATTATTTTTTTTTTTTTTAAACAGGACTAATGTTGTCCCCTAGTCAGGATCATTTGGGTCTGGTCTGGTTTGCATTATCAAGAGAAGTAATATTTCCACCTACTTCATACATTTTCATGTGTAAACCACCTTGCTAAAGGCATTACGGAATTGTGCTGGGTTTTGTAGGGTCCAACAATAGGGACTGTTAGGTAGTGGACAGTCTTGGTAACCACCAAGTTAACCTTTATATTTTGTGCTTTCACATGTACAATCTCACACTCCCCAAAGAAGTATCGCACATCAACCGATGTCCTCCTTTTCATGCTCCTATACAAACAAACCTGCATTAAAAATATATTTTCCATTGTGCCAGCAGGTCAATGTTTTCTCTCATGCTTATAGGGACACTCAAGAAGAGTGAGTAAACCATTTAGATTGGTAACCAACCAAGTATGAGCTCTCTAACCTAAGAGCTACTGTACAGATTCCATAAGTCAGGTGTGTTTCCATCTCGTCATGCATTGCCACTTTGAATCCTCAGGGGAAATAATGATAAGTGAAGGTAAGGTGGTTGTTTTAGTTCAATGCTTTTTTCCAGAGGTAACAAGTATTGATAAAAACCATTGGCTTGCCAATAATCGCTGGCAGCTCAAATTTACCTGACATCTGACTGAATAGTGTGTGTATGCTAGTCCTGTGTGTGTGTGTGGGTATGTCTGTGTGTGTGCGTGTATATGTGTGTATGTAGTTGCTATAGAGGCTTTAAAGAAGCATTTCACCCGTGGAAACATTAATCTTTATTGAAAGTGGGTTATATATGTAGTCGAAATGTAACATAAATTTTGAATTTGGTGCCTATTTGACCGAGAAAAGAGTGTTTGTAGTCTCAC
>NW_023339729.1:27164498-27182443 GCF_004916995.1 Morone saxatilis | reverse complement strand
TCAGGGGAAAATGAGGGAATGGTGCACGACCATTCAAAAATATGACTGGGTTTCTAACGATACAAAGCTTAATGCAAATGGGTGAAGTGTCCCTTTAAGTGTGCAGTGCTCATGTGTGGGTCCAAGTGTGTTCATGTGTGTTATCACACATCTCCCCTAATCAATGCATTTCCTCTCACTAATCAATGTGTGTTGATGAGGTTTGGGTTAATGCATCTCTCAGGATTCCATAAACTGGATGTAATTTCCTATGACTGCCCTCCATTACCGCCAGCGATCTGTCTGTCTGATTATGCATGGGAGAAGTAAAACCTGTTATCAACATCAGCATCAGCATTACCTGCACAATCAGCCAATAGCTTGGAAAAGAGGAGGGCTGTAACATTGTTAACAAAGCAGCGATGAGGAAAAGAGTTTTCAGACAATTTTACATGTGAATGACATGTAAATGCTTATGATTGTAGAGATAGTAAATGCCCAAAAGGGAGCAAAGAGGAGAAATATTATGATACGTGCACACTGCCTGATGACATTGGAAAGATGTAATTCACACATAAAAGGCCAGGTAAAGAAGATGCTGCAACAGCAGAAATACAGATGTGGCTGAAATTATTGTTAGAGGCGTATTGATCTCTCATCATTAGTTATCTTCACTGGTTGACCTAATGTATTATTGCAAAAAAGTCACCATAAGGCTTGATTTATGGTTGTGCATTAATAGGTTATGTATCTTCACTTACTCACAGATGAAATGCCATCACAAGAACTGTGATTGGTGAGCGTGCGGATTTTGTTGTTTTTCTGATGCCGGAGAGTAAAGAAAACATTAAGTAACTGAAGAAAATGCTCTTTATCTTCTCTTAAACACATCTATTTAAGCCATCTGCAAACTTTCTGGTCACCACGATCACTGCTCTCTAACACATGAATGAAAATGAAAATACAGCAACCGCATAGAAGAGTCCCATATTCAGTAAAGAAACATGATGGCTCTTTCCACCATTGCCCATATCACAAATTACATTAAAGGTAAACAGAGATAATACTATTAATTATTGTCTATTGTTGCAGTGGTGATGTTATGGGTGAAATGAAGACCTTCCTCTGTAGGTATGTATGACAGAACTCCCATCAAAGTTCCAATCATATCTTCAGAAAAAAAAAGGTTTTATTGTCATATCCGGAATAAAAAGATAATATCTAAATTATCCTGTGAGCATTTTTCCTCTAACAGAACAACAAAACAAAACAAAACAAAATCTACTTCCTTGCTGTAACTGCATTTGCTTCTGCTGACTGCTTTTCACTGAACACCTGTCACCACATTAACAAGACAAGATGTCAATAGGCCAGTTACAGCAGGGACAGTTAATGAAGTATTGTTCTATGTAGACCTAGTCTCTAATTAATAGTTTTAAGGTGGAATTTAACAGTTGGCCAGGCTGTGCTACTTTGGTACGTGGTTCCACAACCTAGGTGCCCTGGTGTTAAAGATTTGATTGCACTTTATATACAGACAGACTGACATGCTGGTAGTCTGGCTGGTGTCTGAGAGGTGGTGCAGCAGATGGTGAGGGTGATGGTCACGATACAGTAGCAGCATGGCAAGCTTTGATGTGGTACTAAAAGTCATACATAAGTCTGTGCTTTATATACAATGACCAGGGTAAAAAGTGGCAACAGGTACCTTTTTTTGACAAAAAAAAGTTTTCTAGGTTTGTTGTTATGCATGTATGTATGTTATGATTTAAGATTTTAAAAGCACCTCTTTTACCATTAATTGTTCTAATTACACTGCTCCCATTTTTCTAACATTCTCGAAACTGCAATTTGTACCTTTGATGCAATTTAAATCTGTAAAATATTTACCTCAATTGTTATATAATAATTAAAGGATATGTATTGTGATTTCTACAGAAAATGTTGATCATCATGTAGAAAATTTGTGTCAAGATGTGTCTAGCTTTTCATCTCTTTCTCAAACACAAAGCAATTATGTTCAGTTCCAATTCCCTGACGACGACGTTCCCTGAAGTATTAGCAGGTAAAGTGGAGCCACAGGTGCACCCTTCCCCAGCTAGACAAGACAGTATGCTCCAAGCTCTCCCTTCATCTGTGTAAAAGTTTTCTCAGATCAGATTTGTATCTGTATTGGAGCGAAGGAAATCGGTACGACTCGCACTGTTACTTGCTTAGGCATGTTAAACGATCCCCTGTGATTCCTGCTGAAGCGATTCAATGCAGCCATGCGTTGTTAGCAAAAACGATAGGCAGCACTGCAGTGTTTTCTGTGCAAGCAACAGCAATTCAAGGCTATTAAACATTGTTCTAGGCACAGAGAGAGGTGCAATTTATTCACCACCATGATCAAAGCTTAACCAGTGGAGCAAGATAACTAAGAGGGAAGAAAGAAGATAGGCAGCAGAGAAAATCCAAAGGACACGTAAGAGTTGATGGATCCAGATTGAATGAACTCTAACAAGCAGACTGAGGTGCGGATTAAAACAAGCCCTATTAGATACAAAAAAAATCCAATAGTGCAGTTAAACAAAGGGGAGAAGTTTTCTTTTTGTTTTATTGAGTAGCCTCTAGCCAAATAGTGTTCATTATATACAGTACCTGGTGTATCTGACCACCTGTAAGTCTCTGTGTGAGTAATTATGTGTTTGGCCATTTGTGCACATGTATTCCCACGTACTCTGTATACAACAAACTATTCTCTTATGGCTGGCACAAGAGGATAGGGCTGATTGCCAACAGATTCCTCCATCCTGAAAATTGTATCTATCTATTGATGTGAAGTGTGTACGGGTTTAATCTTACCACACAGTTTTAAGCAATCACAGTGATGTAAGCTCGTAATTGTGAGTTTTTCATTGCCATGAGACTTGCCAAGGTAGCAACACCAATAGAGACACAACCCGAAAAGGCTCAATAGGGTATTTGAGGAAAAGGTGAACTACTTCAGATCCCTTCAGGTGACACATCACTAAGAACCTGCCATGGGCCTTAGAAACCTACACCTTGCAGAAGGAGTCACAATAAGCATCAGTCACCTCAGTCATCTTAGGCTGTTCAAAATTGTGACCCCCTCTCACAGGACCTTTTACATTTGCATTATTTAGAGCCAAACACATCACCAGAGGCACATTACCCAACCTGCAGGACGTCAACACCAGGAAGTGCAGAGCCAAGAGAGGTATTTAAGCACCCAAGCAACATCCAACTGCTGCAGTCAGGCGAATGACTGTCATAAGTCATATGGACACGTCATAAGACCCAGTACTGAGAGGCTCAGAAGGAGCCTCGGGCCATAAGGATTCTTAACATCGGGGCTGCCAGTAGTATGCTCTCAACGACATTGGTATAACACTGCTTTACCTTTTTTAATGTATTCATAATGGGCTATTAACCATGTACCATCTGTATATACATTCAGCATCTGTACATTTTATACCTGTTATTCTGTTGTCTAATCAACATTCTCTCTTCTATCATATATGCTAATTTATCTGCATATCCACATATTACTGACCAAAAAATTAGCATTTGAGTTACAATGCACACATATTTTCAACTCAATTTTAGTCTGATTCAGCATTTTCAAATTTGAATATTACCTCCATGTTCACTGAAACACTGGTTTAACTGACAATGACCTGAGGGACGGCTATATAATATGATCTAAAAACTCCTCCGAAACACACCTCAGATGTCAAAGGTAAATCCCGGTAAGGGACAGATGTTTCTTTTTTAAGAGCTGCATCAATCACTTCATGATAGGATGGCCACAAAGTGACCTATCTCAAAATCCCTCATGATAAAAGATTTTGCTGACACGCACAATGTGTTCAAAGAGAGTACAGTAGTTATTGATGGATTAAAACCTTTATCCTAATAACATCTCTAGGAAGCATTTGGCCTTAAATCAAAAATAAGATTGCACATTGGATTACAGGGTTGTAACTCAGGTAGAGCCAGAGCTTGACAAATTATGTTTTTTGCAGTTTTCATGTGTGCTTTGGACAAGGCTCAAGATAAAATTCTGGCACAGGTTGATATTTCAGGCCTGGGCAGGCGATGGATATGGCCTCATACATACAATGCACACATGATGCACTGATGCACATGTGAGACCATAAAAGTTAAAATATTCTTCTCATCATTTATGGATCACCATTCAGCAGGGTAATCTCAATCTTACCATAAAGTATGTGTTAACCCTATGCATGATAAACATAATAAGCAAAACAACAAAAACTAATATACATTATATATGCTATTATGACACTGAGGATCACCAACAGGCAAAAAGTTGTGTCTTTATAAGATTATGTTAGCTGGGCTCAATAACTTAATGCAGACTTGGTATTCTTTTTTATTTTTTTGTACATATCAAACAAACACGATACAATCTCAAATCAATGAGATGCAAATAGAAAGATTAGTTTACTTATGGACAAAGAGAGGCTAGCTCTCCACATGATGTCAAATTATTTTTGAACACACCAAACTGGAAGTAGTGTGGTGTATATTCAGTGCTGTTTAAGTAGAACTGAAAAAATAAATAAAAATGCAAAACAACTACTGCTTAAAGCCGAGAGGGGTAACCTTCAAATTATATTTGAAGGTTTTTAAAAAAGAAAAAAAAAATTAACCCTTTGTTTTTCAAAGGCTTCCCCACATCATCTCTCCAGCAAACCCAGGAGTGGAAGAGTACTAACATGCATTACAAGCCCAGGGCTGCAGTAACATGACCAAACTGCAACGACAGCTGAATTCACCAAACAATGATTAGCTCATTGTCCATGAGCCTGGATGGTAGTTGACAGCTTGCCGTAACCATATTATTGTAAGACATCTTTTGCCCTGCTGGATTACTGGAGTCATAACTGTATACCACTGCGTGTACTCTCTCTAGTGTGTGAAAAAAGGAGTGATATTAAACTTTAATAACAGATAAACGAATGGCCACCACCGTGAAAGTTCAATCTTTTTATAACAAGAGAGCGGCTCTGTTCCAAAATAAGATATGCACCACATGATGACAGATGAAACTGTTTGAGACAGGAAAGGAGGAGGTGAAGAAAGGAGAGAAAAAGAAGATGTGGAAACGATGGTCACACGAGGAAGGACAAGGAGAATACAAGGTGTGAACACGAGAGGTTACTTGCGGAGCAGGTGTGAGAACAGAGGACGGGGATAAAAGCAGAGAAAGAGAATGAATGAATAGGTGGAAGAGTGATGGACATGACGTGTCCCTGCAGACAAAAGAATGAAGGGGTGGGTTTTAAGACGGCATCAACATCAAGAGTGAGGAAGAGAGAAGCTGTCGTGCAAAATGATCAGAGCAGGGGTTTGAACAGATGGGAGAAGAGAACACAGGAGGAGGAGGCCAGAAGAAGAAAGGAAAAGAAGAGAGGGGAGAAGAGTAGATGAGCATGGGGAGGAGACAGGAAAGGTAAACAGCGCACAGAGAGGAGAGGAAAAAGGGAGAAAATATATTTATGAGGAAAAAAAGAAGATAAATAAAGAGGTAAGAGATGGGAAGAGGAGAATAAGGAAGGAAAGAGTAGAGGAAGGGAGGGAAAAGATTAACAGTGAACCAAAGAAAAGGAAGAAAGTAGAAGAGAGGAGAGGAGAAAAAAGCAAATGAAGGCCAAGATGGCAAATAGAAGAGAGGAAAATGGAGGCGGGTGGAGAACAGGAAATGAGAAAGGGTAGAGCAGAGGGCAGAGAAAAGACAAGAAGGATGAAGTGAAAGGGGAGGAAGAGACAAACAAAAGGAGTAAGGATAGATAGGATAAAGAAAGGAGGAGTGCGGAAAAAGATGACGTCATGCATAGAGTTCTGGCTACAGCAATAAGATGGAGATAAATAGAGCCAAAGATGGCAACAGAGACGGAGAGAGGCAGAGAAGAGAGAGCCAGGTAGCATCAGACAAGAGGTGTAAATAACTATAATGAGCCTGTGCAGAAAATAGAGAGCAGAATGAGATCCAGCGACATAAAGGAAACGAGGAGAGAGGTCGAGCTAGTTGACAGAAGGGTTTGAGTAATGCCATCTCTCTGCCATGTGCCTAAAGCGAGACGACAGGGGGGGGGGGGCAAGGGGGNNGGGGGACAAGGGGGGGCAGGCTGTGACAAAAATTGCTGCGTGTGGGGAGGGAAAAAGTGATCAAAAGAAAATGAGGAAAGTCAAACACAGTGACAGAGTAAGTGAGAGGGAGAGAGGAGAGAAAGTGTCTGACAGGAAGGATGTGTGAAGAAAGGCTGACGGAAACAGAGGATAAAGAAGGAAATGAGATGGAAGACAGTGAAAGAAAGACAGACAGAGGTTGAGCGAGGTGTGAGTAATGTTGTCTCTATGCTGTCGCCCTAATGAGACTCAGGTTTGCTTTATGGATGCAGCCTGCATCTCCCAGCAACTTCTCTTTGGGTATCAACCTAGATTAATGGACACACACACATTCATAAACACACACACAGGTAGGTGCAAATTGCAAGAGGGGAAATTGCAAGCATTCTGCTGTGCATAATGCTTAGCACCAGCACCATACTAAAGCTGTGTAATAATCAATATGAGATCATTTACATGCTTGCTGCTGTGCGGCAGGTTTTCATTGAAATGACTGAGCTGGTTGAAACAATGCACAGCGTTGGGACCAGTGAGACCTTTCAAATATAAAGTTGTTAATTTTTGTGGGAACTTTTATTATGACAGGTCACTTCCTGATACCACGATGACAAAACACCTGGTTATGGGTTAGGGTTAGAGAGAGAGAGAGAACAAAAACTCTCTCTCTCTCTTCACCTTGGCTCTCGAACACACCAGGCATGGCTCTCTGAAACCTCGGTGTGGCCCGCTCAAAGCCTGCTTAGCGCACCACTAACGAGAGTAAACAAGCTGAAGTTAACATCTGCGACTGCAAACACAGTCTGCCTGCTGACTTTATAGAGGCTATGAAGCGGATTAGCACCGAGCTGCTAACTGCTATGTCAGTAAGAACCGTAAGAGCGACCTGGCTTTCTCCCTGCAACCAAGACATTGCGCAGTGAAGACGTTTTGATATCAGAAACAACTTTCCCCAGGACTGAAACATACTCAGCATAAATAGATAGCTTTACATAGCTAAACAGTTTACATAGCTAGACACAGATCTGTTTAACTTGTGGTAATGTTAATGTACATTTACTGATTTACTTACTGTTGCTTCTCTAATACACTGCTATGGTGATGTAGCAACTAACTCCCTTTTAACTCAGCATGGTTAGCTTTCAGATCACACACAATCGACAATTAAACAATCACATGCTGAGAGGAAACTCAAACATCCCGCTCCGCATGTTGCTTTTGTCTCTGACTAACGCCTGTTTCATGCTCCAGCCAATCATGTCATTGCTGTCAAACTTTAAATCTGTTCTCCCCTCTGCTGCTTTCAGCTGCCATTCCAGTACAAATCCACCCCATTCACCTCCGGTTCATCACATCCAGTGCCCAGCTTAAGCTCATCACCACCACCACTGTTTAGACTTCAGGGGGGTTTCCTATACTAATCATGGATTCACCAACCCCTTCAAATACGGTGATGTTACAATGGGGTCTAATTGCCAAAGACTTTTCACATTTCTCATCTTTGTTGTGTCAATTAAATATATTCAAAATTAAGTCTTTCCTGATGGAAATAGATTTAGCCCTAAAACATAGACAGTCACTAAGGTGACACATTTATGCATCAAAGGACTATGGTGTCTTTTCTTTACTAATTAGTAAATTTGAAAAATAACACAGAAAATAACAATCACTTTCTAATTACGCCAAAAAGAAAAAAAAAGAACTCCCTCAAGCCTCTTTCAAAGCTCTGAGCCCAGGTTCAGTCTTTCTTTTTTCACAATGTATTACTAATCCCAAGCCACAGGATGTGCGACTGTTACACTGACCCAAATATTCCTCTGTGAGTCTTTCGGCTTTGTTTTGTGTTTTGTAAATTAAATTAAGTCAAGCTCTATCTAACTATCAAGTTTCTTCTTCAAAGTTAAGCCCCCATGGGGACTGAGCATGGTTTTGTTGAAACAGGGGAGCTGCAGAAATGTAAACTATACCACAGAGGATAAAATTAATTTACATTTTCAAAAGTCATCAACATTCCTGACAGAACAGAGGAGAACGTGAGCTGGAGCTTCTCCGTGGCCATTAACGGAATAGCTGTGGTTGTACTGGGCTGGTCCCAGGTGTGAATGGGTGTAGCTATATGAATATAAAGCAGAAGAGTTCTGTGAAAGAGAATGCGTGCTCAGCAAAATCCTTCCCTGGATAAATAAGGATAAGAAAGAAGAAAAGATGAGTAAGTGTAGAACAGAAACAAAGTGTTTGAGTGAGTGACCTCTTGTTTAGCTTACCTGTTAAAGAAAAGTTCTTTGAACAATTCTGATCCAACTGTGACTGTCATTTCAGTTCTTCTAAAGGTATTTTTCCCATCAACTTATTTGCTGGGATTTGGGAATTTGGCAACTTTCTTAGAACTCTCACCAAAAGCAACAACACTTTGAATGGTTAAACTGGGGACTTGTATTCAACAATTAAACCACTTTGCAAAAAAAATAATGATGGATGTTAACGGATTGGGTTAGAACCAACCCTAACCCAGAACTCAAATATATGTTAGCACAGTATTTACAGATCATACTGTAAGAAATTGGGTTGAGTTGGGCACACTCAAAAAAGTAGTTTTTAACATAAATATCCCCCATTTCCTTGTGTTTCTTTGCTTAATTGCAGTAGAAGGACATATCCAGTTAGTTGCATTGCTGGAACAAAACACCAGTAATGGATCAATCAATCGAGTATCAGAACGAAGATATCAATTTGATTAATTCTTAGACTGCTGAAACCTCATATTAGCTTGAGACTAAGACTACATGTTTTACACAGAACAAAGATGGCAGATTTTGTCACACTTTTCTTACAGTGTTAGAAAAGGGATCGCTTAACAGGCAGTGTGGAGATGAGGATTAATTGCCCTGTCTAAGAATGAAATGTGAGTACTATATAAAAATACACCTGAAAAATCCAAACAGTTCTCAACTAAGGTGTCCAATGACACATCCAAAGTTCATTCATTGCATATGGTATGCCCACAGTCTAGAAATGTACTATAAGAGTAAAGTGCAATTTACAGAAATGATGACGCAAAAAATTATGTTTGTTATGAACTGATGGACTACTTTCCCTTTTCATACAGCAAAGGTGTCAGACTGTGGGAGACTGTGTTAATGTAAAATCAGCGGGTAGTTCATAAATACAATGCTAAAAACATTAGCTGTGATATTTGAAAGGACATATAATAAAAGTCAACAATAATTTGTAGAAGTTAATTTTACATTGAGAAGTAAGGCGAGTAGTTCATCATCACTCAATAGCGCACGCAGTTGGTATTCAGCCAATGATATTTAGGGGACACATGGACGATTATGCTGTTTATGTTCTCGTCAATTAATCACTTGAGTAATTTGTTCACTTTTAATCTGCCGATTTACTGTGACCTTTAATTACCTTTTTATCCAATTGATTCTGTTCATGGCTTCATTGTGTTTCATCTTGGGTATTGATCTTTTTTGTAATTTGATTGTAAATCCTCTTCTGTTGCAGTCTTGAATGAAAAAAGCTGATACCACTTGATTCAATTTTGAACACTGTCAAAAAAAGGTTTTGTATTTACTTAGAAGAATTGCCTTGAAGAATGTATTCAGCAGGTGTTTGGGAACCATACTGAGGGTTTTAGACTGAAGGTCTAGGCAAAGGTCTCCAGTTAATAAAATTTGTACTCAAGATGGTATGCAAGCGACCAGCCACAGGGCAGATGTGCACCTGTATATTTATATATGACCAGTAGAAAAGACATGAAGAATGCAAAAGTGGATTACAGTACAAATAAGCAAATAATGGCACACAGAAGGGAGGAAATAGATAGTGAGAAGCAGACGTGGCAAGATTAAAAAACACTACCAAACATAGTGGGGTTCTCCGCTGGACTGCATAGCTAGTAAATTGAGATGGAGCGGGTTATTATAGCAGACAAAAGCAACATGTGGTGAAAAGGATGGAGAGACAGTGACAACGGATGGTGTCAAAGAGAGAGAGAACAATATGCTTGGCCAGTAATACTGATGGAGAAAAAACCTGCAGAGTGCAGAATGGCAAAGGGGAGTGCAGCAGTTACAGCAAGAGACAGACATTTTATTATCTTTTTATTAAATTATGGTACAAGATTTAAGCATATTTCTGAAATGGGAATCAGTGCATGTTTCCATCAACTCCCTCCATGTGAACATAATCAAGAGGATGTGATAAAATGATATAACTAACCAAGCAGAAGTTACTCTGATGCTTGAGAGCATTTAATTGCTGCTGCATGTTACATAAATTCGAAGGCACACTGGTGGCATATGACATGCGCCAAAACCTCTTGATTTCAGTGTAAACCCACACACTGGCTGCATTGACACGTGTCATTGCAGACTGATGCATATGAATGTGCCAGGACTCGCAATGAATACATCCCTGTTGTATTTCCTAGCATGGATATAAAAATCAACGCTTCAGAAATGCTGCAATGTTATAACATTTCTTCTGGTCAATTACTTGGAATTGATTATTATGTGCAGTGTTAATGTGCAGGTATGTCTAGGTTCTGACCTCATCACTCCCAACAAGAAAACAACAAGCCCAGCACAACAAGGTTTCGGAAGTGACGGTTATAACTTTGCCCCTAGCGGAACATAGACTTAGAGCCTACATGTGGATCCTGGGCACCCCCTGCACACCTTCTCTTTTGATTCTTTCCAGTGGAGTGGAGGCATATAATTGTAAGTGGCAGCGAGACATTGTCTACAATATAAAAAGGAGAAGCAGGTATTGCAATGTCAAGGTGTAATTCAACATTCTTTTTCCATCAGTCTAACCCTCTTCTTTGATATGCCAACTTTTCCACCTCAGGCAACCATGCACACCTTTTTGAAATATTGTTTTCTCATAGTTTGCATTGTTTTATGTGCAATTGTTAATTGATGAATGGAATGGAAGGAGGATGAGACAAAAAGTAAGTAGGAAACTAGAAAGTGCCAGAGAATGGAAGAAAAAGGGAGTTTTTTTTTTTTATTTTCTGTTGGGCCTATTGGGCAGCAAGACATTACCACTTTGTAGACAAAGGAGGAGCAGGTAATGCAATGTCAAGGTGTATTTGAACAATCAGTTTCACTAAGCCTATCTTCTGTTTTTCAATATGCCAGCTTTTCCACTTCATCCAAACATCCAAATGTTCTTGAAATATATTTTCTCAAATTCCTGGTTTTTTATGTGCAAATTGAAAATGCACTGCAGGAAGTAACACATAGACGGAAAGGTAGATAATGAACAGAAGAGAAAGAGGTTGTGAGAAAATGTAAGTGAAGAACCAGAAAGTGTCAGGGAATGGAATGAACAAGAGCGAGTGACAAAGAAAAAGGGAGAAGGGAGGGAGAGGGAGAGGGACTGAGGCATAGTGGCAAAATAATGAAATAGTGATGAGTCAAGACCTGACCTCTAGGAGTCATATTTAGCGACTGAATGGCACAAGAAATTCCATGTGTGGATTAAATATTAAAGCAGCCAGGAGTGAAAGAGATGAAGCCCTGTAACTCGCTGTCTCTACCTCCTCCTTCCCCTTCTTTATCTATCTTTCCCTCAGTGTTTGTCATCCAAGATGGTGATGCACGTGGGAGGGAGGGGAAGAGAAGATAAGGAGTAAAGTGAGGAATGACAAGAGCAGAGGAGAGTGTTAGAGAGAGAAAGTATGTGCTTCTTTTTGGCAGCTTCAATGTTTGATGTAGCAGAGTCATTAAAAGTGGGCGAGTCATCCCAACTGCATGTGGGAGCCCATTACACCAGATTGGTTTATAGTGGGAATAGGACTCGTTTTTCCACTGGCCCTGCCTCTCTCCCTCTCACTGCTCATTTCTCCCTTGTGAGCCCTGCCAACTTAAAAGGGAATGATCTGTAATTAGCAAGGTGATAGTCATGCAGAAGGGTGGTGTGGCAGACTGAAAATGCAAAACATTGTTACTGGATAAGAAAAGATTTCCTCTGCACTGCTCCAAAGAGAGAGAGAGAGAGAGACTCTTGGGGCTTATCTCTCCTACAGGCTTCAGATGCATGTGAACACATGAAAGGAAGCCTCAGCCCCTATACAAACACATCACTGACAGATGTACAGTAACATACAAACATGATCTCAGTGATGAAACACTTGTGCAACCCCTGACTTTCTGTACATCTTCAAGTAGTTCTCTAACGCATAGGCACTGAAACACATTTGTCATAATGCACTCACGTGTACACAAACATACACACACTCTGTCACCATCTTTGTGCTTCTACAAATGAGAGAACCTTCATTGATATAATGTATTCCCCAGCCTGTTACCTTTTACTAAACAGCCCTTTGAATGAATTGAAGTATGAATAAAATGTCCCAACTTCTCCCAACTAAGCAACAAAATATGTAGTTTATCCCTGCCTTTGATAATGATGCGTAAGAGTGTGGTTGAAAGGGTGCAACTTGATAGCATCTTTCATTAAACCAGCCCTGCCTGGTAAACACCCACGTCTTTCAAACTCCACACCCCCAGTTTGCAACGCAAACGCATTTTAAATGCTATATATGGAGTCTCCGAGCCTAAGCCAACATATTGTTGATTAAGTCTTTGGAAACTTTGTCTGCTGTGTTCCAGAGCCACAGAAGGTATTATACATCTGAAGTGCAAACTAAATGGACAAGTGTGTAAGATTTAGTGGCATCTAGCAGTGAAATTGCAGATTTCAACTAACTGAACACCGCTTGCGTCTTGCAGTTTGTCCGTTCTGAGCTATTGTAGAAACAGTGATGTTCAACATGGCAGACTGCAGAAGAAGATCTGCTCCCTCTGTAGATTAAAAACGGCTCATTCTAAGGTAACGATTACGTTATGGTAATGATCACATTCTTCACTTTCTTGACCCATTCATCCATCCTTGTCCTCCTCGTCATGAGGTTTTGTGGCACAATGTCACAGTACTCCTTTTGGCATTTAGTGACAACAGTCATTATTCGAATGGCCACAAGAGGTCACATATCAGGAGACATAAACACAGGTTGTTTTAGGTGTTTGAACAAACAATCAGTGCTTTCATTTTCTGCTGAGGAAAACCACCTCCCTCTCATGGTCTAAAACTTAAATTGGTTCTCACAAAGATACCCAAAGATATGTATATGTATGTGTTGTTGCTGCATTGCTGGTTTGGACTGTGATGAATGTAGTTAGAGTGCTCTGGCGTCATCTGAACATCGCTTGCTCATTAACCTCGTGGTTTCATCTCTATTAAGGAGGGAATCCATTTAGCCCTGCTCGGATCCATGCACGCACACACAGACATACACACACACACAGACACACACAATTACACAAAAATACACACAGATAGTCGTACAGATATATTTCTCAGCACTATGAACCATGCTGGGAATGCAAACGCAGACAAACAAACACACAGGCATAAACACTAAGAGATGTGCACACTCGAACACACAGCATTAACACGCACACTTCGAAGCACAGACATACTGTCTGTCACACAAGCATTCACAAAAACTCACAAGCAGTCTGGCATACAGTCAGACATCCACACTTCGCAGCAGTTATGACAATGCGGGGAATCCACTCAAATAGTCAAACACACACATGAACACGTACACAGCCAGGGACAGACACATTTCTCAGCAGCAGAAACCATGCTGGGAATACACACACACTGTCACTGGATCCACACAGCTGAATGAGAATACATTTGTCACCAATGGAAACACATACAATATATCCAGCGAGACCACTGAAAGCTCTGTATTAAACATCTCTATCACTTTATTACCCATGCACACACACGCACTCATTCCCACATGTAGAAGATGCCTATGGGAGCACTGTATGTAACATCTCCATTACCTCGCAGCAGTATTATGCCCTTCTGTACACACCACGCTTTCTAATCCGGTTAGGCGTGTCGCAGCTGAGGTTTCTTTCTAAGCAAACAGCAAGTTTAAACGGCCGCACAAAGGCCTTACTACGACAAGGATTAGGCCCTTTAACCATTTATGGGATTACGGGTAGTATTGAACGCAACCCTCCCTGAGGGTACAAAGCCACTGGGGGTTTGGTTCCTCTTCTGTTTGTAATTTAATGCTAAGCTATCGCTTGGAGCGTGTCATTACAACTCTATTGAATATCTGTAAGCATTTGGTTTGATGGCAAATTATACTGTGGTAATGGAATATTGTCAGAAAAAAGAAGTGAAGCCCCTCAGAGGCTTTTTGGAAGGTAATCCTCCAAAACATCATTGTTGCTTGTAGTTTACCTCTTGACATCTATATCTGTATCTAGGACATTTCTGCTGACCCTGGATCAAGGATAAATATACTGAAATCGGCCCAAGGGCATAGTGTCTCTGACATCCCATTGACATTACAGTAGCTCACATTCTAGCGGAACCTCTAGTTTCTGATAAAAAGACCATAAATCTGTCATTTTAGTGTTTACTTAGTGTATTCTTTTATTTAATACAACTTGTGTTCAACTTAAGTCTGTTGGTGCTTGGAAACTGTGTCATTTAAAAAAAATATTTAGAGGGACTGGACTGGTCAGTAATCCATAGTTACCAGGAGTTAAAAGACAATTAGGAGTCTATTCTATTGTTCTAAAAGTCTTAGAATTAAGAGATTTGACATTATGGCATCAATCTATATAGTGACACAGGCAGTGACATGTGGGTATTAACTTTGAAATGTGCTTTGGCCAACCATTTGGTTGTACTCAATGTTGGTATTGTGTATTTAAAGAGGTAATTCATTTCATTTGTCATTCTACCTTGTACTCTTAAACCTGTCTGTCACAGATTCAACGCACATTTTTTGATTGCCTAGCTATTAGCTCATATCTCGTTGTCCCATCCACCTCATGTTATACATGTTATGTATGCTACAGCCCACATGGAGTTAAATAAATTATATAAAATAGGTCACATCAGACCTTTCCATTGGTCAGTTGGTCAATCGAACATTTAGGCAGTAGTTGCCAACTTACTAGCCTACGATGAGTGTATGAAGTAAACAAGTAAGCCAATGTATCAATCTACTCTGTTGTAATCAAGAATATCGAGTCGAGTATACCTGCAGATTTGGGTCATAAATTCCATTACTTTTACATTTACTCCTATTACTCTCTTGCCCAGGTGTCTTGAAAAAGACAATTATATCTCAATGAGACTTACTTTAAAGGAAATTGTATTTTTTAAATTTGTTAAAATTTAGATTTTTTTATTTTAAAAAATAACAAAAAGGCCAAAGAGCCCTATATCAGTAGGAATGGTAGCACTGTTAATGATACCCATCAGTACTCTTCAATTAAAATTCTCAAGAACCGGATCAATAAGCAGTATCAGTAAGAGCAGTAGTACCATTAAAATCTTTACGATACCCATCCCTACTCTTCAATAAGATTTCTCAGTCAGCGGTGAGGTATATGTAAATTATACTGGTGCTCCCTGGTTCTGCCTCCCTGCTTCTGCCGAATGCATCATCAAAAATGAGCTTTAACTGACTGGAGTTGATTGGAGTTCTCCAATAAGAGTGAAGCAGTAGTACTGTCCCTTTATAGTGTTATCCAATAGTATAGGTGTCATTAGTAAATTAGCAGTGTGGTTGATTGATATTGTAATAGGCTAATCAATAACACTGCATTCCCCTCTGGTTACTGATGCATACACTGCAGCACCTGCCAAATTTCCCTCTCTCTCTCTCCACCTCCTGCTCATTCACTCTCTCTGTTTCTCCTTGCTTTTTATTAAGCTATTTCTCATTTTGCTGACTACATTACTGTCGTATCTCTACCACAAAGTCCCTGCGCTGATGCTGTCACCCTTAAGGCTCCAAATCCTTTCAGTTTAGACTTCAGTATATTTACCGTTATAAAACATATTTACCTTTTATAAAACTGATAAAACAAGCATAAAAGATTTTAAAAAAAACGTATTTTGGCTTTACTAAAACATCTCACCTCAAACAAAAGAAGTCATGACTGGTAGACAACTAAATCATATCAAACACTTTCAAACACGAGGAAGGACACAACAAGCATTATACATGATGAATGAGTGAAATAAAAAGTTAATGTAGAAAATAAACTGCCCTAGCACTGCACAGACTGACCTGAAAAACTGCACTCACGGGTGTCAGACAAAAGTAAAGGTATGGTCACATTACACTTTTGTCCTACAAATATTCACACCATTTCACATTCACTTATTAAAGCCCGTATGATGGACAAATTCAAGCATGTGTTTCCTGTTTTGGTGCAATCTCCAGCCAGCATTGGCGACTCTGACTCTGTCTTTGGAAATGGAGATGTTATTATTCTAGCTTTTCTCATCTCATCTTATCCCACTACCAGACTGAAATGTTTCTCTCATAAGCTGTTTTTAATCGCCCTGATCAATATCTATTTATTTCTCGCATCAGAACCGTGAACATCACATGACTTTTTTTTCAGAGCTGCACACACGGAAATTTCATGGGATGGAAGGGTAATAGGACCGAACCTTAAGGATGTGTAGGTCAGAGTGGATGTGTCTTATTAAGTATAACTTCTAATTGAAAGACCGAAACTCATCCTGTTACAGGCCTGTAGCTATAGTGTTCTTGTTTTGTTTATTTGTGTTTGCATGATCAAAAGTTTTAGTAAACAGCAGCAGCAAGAAGGCCAGCTTGCCCTTGTCTTGCAGCCTTTCCTTTTATTTCACAAAGCTCTCATCAACGACTAAAAACCGGTCTGAGATTTACTCTTGTCCGGCGGCTTTCCTCTCCTTTTGTCTTCTTAGCTTCCTCTGTTTAGGTCTTATGTCCATTGAAGCTTCTGAGCTCGGTTACACTGGCCGCTCACTCATTCTTGGGTATCCCGGGCAGCATAATGGCTAAGCTAACTTGCTTGCAGTTACATTTCACAGCAATTACTTTACTGTCTATCGGGAAACTTTGTATATCACAGAGAGTTGAGGTAGAGCAGCCGAAGGGAAAACCAGAAAACATTTTCTCCATATGATATGGTCCATTTTCATCTAAATCAGTCAGACATAGTGTCATTACCAGTACCACTATCAGTGTGTCACTACTGCTGCAAAAGGTAAAGTGCAAGAACAGGCATACGAGGTGCAGAGTGAATGACAGAGGCACCTTATTACAAGTAAATGTATGTAAGTTTTTTAAGCTGTTATTTTTATTTTAAACAAACATATGTTGACAACCTTCATACTTCAGTTACATACTGTACTGGTGTATTCGTAGAGATAAGTTCACCATATGTGATTTATTTCTTGTAAATTGTAATGCTAAAACATTATCATTTTTTCCATAAACTTTGATTAGAGGCATTCAATCCCATGCTCACTGGTGTTTTATATTGCTAGTATAAGACCACAATGACAGCTACTTTATATTCATAGTATTTTATTGCTTTCTAACCCTGTGATTTTTACTAATGCTGCAGATATAAGGCTTCTGCCATCTTCTTAGTCATGTAACCCTTATTTTTGTCCCTGTGGTGTCTTCTCTTATGGCATATGCTAAACATTATAATATAATATCTGTAAAAAGATGGAACTTTCATTTGGCAAGGATAAATAGTATTGGTTTTTTATATATTGCACAAACAATATCTGACATGTGGTGCTTTTGTTGACGCATGCAGTGAGGGCAGAGCAGCCATCATTTATATAAATAGTCTATGGGCTCAACATTTAAATGAGCCACAGAGAGCCACAGAATCTCTTATAGAGAACAGGGGGCGGGCATTTCCTGCCTCAAGTCCTCTTCAGATAAGAACTCA
>NW_023339729.1:27143885-27164398 GCF_004916995.1 Morone saxatilis | reverse complement strand
AATTAAGTTATGAAATATTAATTAATTTTACATTAAATTAATCCATTAAATATTCCTATTGAAGTTTCAGTAACAATTTGAAAGTGTTTCTTACCTTAACTTTTTCAAAAGTGACAAAAATATTCTTGAAAAATTACATGTGGGTCACTGATTGACGGCAGCTATTTTGGATGTCTCAAGCGAAGGCCCTCTGGTGCATAAATTACTGATCCTTAGTGGATTATCCAGTTACTGCATGTATCTGATTGTATATATCAGGTTTCTCAGGAAAAAAAATATCACACTGATGATGTAGAGGTCTCAAAAACTCATGTATCTAATATGATACACTTGGCTTTACAGGATATATATTTTGGACCCACTTCTACTGTATGTATTTGTTAAAGAGTATGTTTTATGTGTATAAGTGGAAAGTGGGTATAGGGGTGCAATCATTGGCAATTTTATCATTTGAATTAGATGATTGGGTTTTTATAAGGGCAAATATTTTTGACGTGTAATAAAGCAAAAAATAAATAAAAAACAGTGAAATCACCTTTAAGGGTGGAACATGGGGTTATTAATATGAGCTGTGTGTACACTTAAAGTTCCAAATGCAGGTGGAGTTTTATAAAAAAAAAAAAGTAAATAACAAGGATGGCAGCAGACCTTAATCACACTATTACTGACAGAAAAAATCTCTTAACATTCTACATTTAAGAGAATGTCAAGCAACTGCTGGTTTTTAAATGTCAACCCCAAACACAGTAATAAGCACCAATCAAAGAGCTTTCTGTGCCCAGGTGCTCACGCTCTTCCCCACAGCTGCACACTGTGGAGGGCACATTGTCACCATGATTATGAAAATACCTGTGTTCAGCTTAAATATGACTGTGGCCTGTGAGTCATGGTGACTGGATTTACAGTAGATGAAAGAGTAGCTAGGTAAGCTTTAATAAAACATACCTCCAGCGGTTGCCACTGACCATATCATAGCACAGCCAAGGACAGGAGGACTCTGCAGCAGGTAATTAAAACTGCCCAGAAGATCGTTGGTATGCATCTACTATCAGTGATATCAGTGAGGTGAGGTGCCTTCACACAGTACCCACCCCAGCCACAGCCTGTTCACCTTGGTGCCATCTGGGAGAAGGTACAGAAGCTTCCGCTGCCATAACATCAGACAGCTTCTTCCCTCAAGCTGTGAGACTGCTAAATACATTCAAAAGGGAACTACAATCTGAATTTCATTATACAACCCTAAATCCTTGAATATCAATGGTTTTAGCTGGTCTTTCCTCTTTAACTTTGTGGTTTATTGAGATTATTTGGTTATACTGGAAATTTCAATCTGATAAAATCATTCAGTTTCTTAATTTTCCATTTTCTCAAGCAGTGGCAGTAGTGTTTCATGCTGAGGTGGTGCATAGAAAAATCCGATCTGAGTAATCCTGCGCAACACGAGCCTTAAAAAATATTCTATCTTCCTCCCAGCAGCAGGTGAAAACACACTGTTAATATGCCCAATTTACTGCATTTTCTACAATCCCTCTGGTTCGATCCACAAAGCTAGTGCCACAAGTTTTGTAAAATGCCACCTTTGTAAGGCAATACTCTTAAGAGTGCAGCGGCGATTGTCAGAGACACAATTCCACTGGGCTATATTATGGCCATGATTCAAAAAACAGTGTGTTGGTCACCATGCTGACGTGGGGATTGAGTAAGATAAGAATTATGAATATTGGAAGAGGTCGGTATGTCGTCACGAAAATTACTCAAGATCCGGCCAGCTTTCCTACTATGCCACCAGCTGCTTGGCTGGTTACAACCCTCAGCAATGAAACACTACTGCGCACTTTCGTGCCAGTAATAACTCGCAGACAAAAGTAGAGAAAACCAGAGGATATAGTGGTCACTCCAGAGTATTCACTCTCGATACGTCTCAGCTTTACCCTATCGTTTCCAAGATAGGAGTGGCATCCGTAAAGGCGGGCGAGCCAAGGGAGACATACTCAAGTTCGAAACCCACACACCCCGAGACGGGAAAGACAGCTAGAACATCTGATTTCGTATTGACTTCAACGCGATTTAGCCATGTAGCCAGGCTAAGGCAAATCCAAGAATCCTAATTTGTCATGGTACTCTCTATTTCGAGATGTATTGTAGCAGATCTTCAACGAGCATGCAGGAACATAGCCTTCCTTGCGCGTTACGCGGCTGTGAAAAGCAAGCTGTCCGTTGCGCGCACGTCTACACTCACACACATCTAACCCGGACCCATGAACGAGGCGTGCAACGGCAGGCATGCTGCTGGTGGTGGGGTCAGTAGCGTCTCCTGAGACACTGGCCCTCACCCGACCTCTCACGCGTGGAGAGGGTCCACTAGAATATGGTGGAGCGCGCAGCTGACATGGACCATCCGATTCGTGCAAGGGTCAATGTATTTTAATGTTACTCTGCTGCCAGAGCTCCGTCTACATCTGTCTTAGGCATTGGGAATATGAGATATTAGGTTCCAGAATCGGCAACGCGCGCGCCGCATGAGGTAGTTTATTAAAGCTTACCTAGCTACTCTTTCTCCGCGACGCTCTCTATGGCAGATAACCCGAGTGGCGACGTGCACATACGCACACGCGCGCCGAGTCACGGGGGGTAGCTGCCGTTCGACGCCCAGCCGGCGAGCGAGCGCGCCGCAGGCCGCACCCGGCGGCGCGCCCGCGCGCCGCGCGCTCGCGCAGGGCGTCTCACGTGTTCTCTCAGGCAATAGCTAGAAAATGATGTGCATAATTTGGCGCGCTGCACGAACCGACGACGATCGGGGCGCGGCGGCGGACGGGCGCGGCGTGCTCTGACGGGGATTCGCCACGCGCTCGCGCCCAGCGCGCGACGCAAGCAGGCGCTCCCCGCGCCGCGGCACTACCGCTGCGAGTGGCTGCGTGCCGTGGAGCACGCACGCTCGCAGCTCATCGCTTCTGCATAGTTGGCAGGTTACTTCTTTTGGGCACAGAAAGCGTTCTTTCGCTGGTCAATTTGTATTTACTCGCTGTGGTGACTTGACATTTGAAAAACCAGCAGGGCTGTGCAAGTTCCTCTTTACACATGTGCAGATGACAATGTTGATTGAATCGTATTTTCCTAGATCTGTCACGTCATACACTTGGTTGTCGAGCATCAAAGAACACCGAGTCCTCTAGTATGGTTCATTCGCATACTGTTGGATGTTGGTAGTTTACCATAGAATGGACGCTACCACCTGGCAGAATGATGTGCAACTGTCTAAGTGGTACAAACAGCTCATATCTTTAAACTAACCCCACCGCTGTTCCCACCCTCTTAAAGGTGATTTCACTGTGTTTTAATTTATTTTTTGGCTTATTACACTCAAAAATATTGGCCTTACTACCCAAGAACCAATCATTCTAAGTCAAATGATACAAATTGCCGAATGAATTGCACCCTATAGCCGCACTACACTTACACACCATAAAACATACTCTTTAACAAGATACATACCAGGTAGAAGGGTGGCCACAACATATATACGGATTAGGGGCCTGCTAAACCAAGTGTAGTCCCAGAGTCTAGTTATATATAACATCTAGTTGGTTGACGACATGCCTATCCTTTATCTATCTATCAGTAGTGAGGTATTTTTCCTTCGAAGAAAGACCTGATACTCTAGGATCGATCCAGTATATCTTCCATTTCACAGAACAACAAACGTGAATGAAGAGAAGCGGGAGACAAACAGAAAGAAGGAAAATCAGATGGATTGTAGAGATGTGACGTCAAGGTTCTTAACAAAAAAAATCTTATCACCCTGATAAGAATGGTTTGTGAGGTCCTCGAAAAACTCATGTGTATGTCTGAAATACAATATAGTGCTATTTATCCCCTGAAATGGCCATTTCCGAGTGGGGAAAAGTGAAGACATTTTTGCGGTTGTTTACAGGGGTATGGCGCACCAGTTTAGACCCACTTTTCAAACTGGATAAGGGATGTGCAGTGATTAAAAGGATTATTTATTTATTGTGCTAATCCGTCAGTTTGGGGTAATTTGTGTTATAAGGATGGCAATCAGTTAGGGGCAAATATTTTTATATGCATTTCCAAACTCTAGAATGAAATATTTGGGTTTTGTTAAAACAGAATGGCATATAGTATATTTTATTGACGTGGTAATGTGGTTAAGTATGTAATATAAAAAATAAATTACCTGTGGCTAACCTTATCTGAAAACTGTCTTACACTATTTGTGGTGAAGAGGCTCATGTTGCTTGGGTGGTGTTAACATGGGGGTGTATTTTAAGAATGACTCTCTTAGCATATCGATTAGAAGTTTCAAATGCAGGTTAGATGCTTTAAATGAAAGGACTTATGATGGAACCATACTAATATTAGAGACACTAGTTGTATTGAGCGCCATATCTCCTTATTTAATCACACATATACTGGGGGACATGAAGAAAAGTCTCTCTTTATTTAGACTCAGTTCTACATTTAACAACATGTCAACGCCAAAGCTGTTTTGAGATTTGCATCAACCAAACTACAATACACCATATTTTGACTTCACACATTACTCAATCCCCCTCGCTCCTCGCTCCTCAGCTCTCTTCTCATCCCTTTATCCCCTCTGCCTCGCTCTCCGTGTCCCTCACGTTTGTTCTCCATCTCTGGCGCCTTCAACTCATTCTCGGCCTCTCTCTCCCTCTCTCTCTCCCTCCCTCCCTCCTCTACGGTGGCTTCACGCTTCATTGCGGCCACAAATCTTTCACGGCTCTGCTCTTTCTTGACTTTTCTCGACTGTCTCTCCCTCTCGCACCCTCGTTTCATCGCATCTCCTTCATCTTCCCCTCTCTAATCTCCATCTACCCCCCCTTTCTCCTCCGTGGGGTTCAGACGTTACACACTATAGACTGTATAAATTTTCCCCAACGATGAGAGGGAGGACAGGACAGACAGTCCACCCCCTCGCTGTCTTCTCTCACTCCTTTTTCTTTTTTTGCTTCCTCTCCAGCTGCCATGTTAAGCCTCAGTCTTTTTGTCACCAGGTAATAGCTGGTGGTAAACCAATCGTATCCCAGTGTGCTCAACATAGAACTGCAAGTAGTCTTTCAGTTAGTGTAATACATTAAGTGTTATTAGGAATTTGATAATTTCAAAAGGCACTTCTGCATGGACGAACTGTTGTCTGCTGCAGGAGTTCAACTTATGACTTCTGCTTCCTTTCTCTGGAATGGGCAGTTACACAATTAAAGCTACTGTATTAACTGATGAGAATTCTATTTTAATAGGTTTTCATAGTCTTCAAGAGCAAATTCACTAATTGGAAGCAAAGTGCTTCATGCTTCACTGTTAAAACTGGCTAAAACTATTTTGTGGTAAAAGCCATTTTGTAAAACTTGGCTTTTTATTGGGTGATATATAATTAATAAAACAAAGTAAAAGCTGCATTGTAAAAATGTATTTCAGCTATAAATCTTCACAGCTACTTTATTTGCCTGTAATTCTCTTCATGAAAATGAGTTTTGGCGACAAACTCTGTTCTTTCTTTATTGGTTTGCAGAGACTGTTGTGATGCACTGCTAAACAGTGCATTTCAGTATCTATATGCTAGGACAACATACTTTCAAGTTTGACATGGCCCACTGTTAAAGTTTAAACCAGCTTATAAAGTATTACTCTAAGTTCAAACAAAATGCAGATTTATTAGGCTAATTTCATCTTTGTTTAATTTGAACCTGTCGTACTTGATTAACTGAAAATGTTTAACATCTACCCAGCACCTGTCTTTTCTCCCTCAGCCCAGTCTTTCCATGAGGGCTCGATTCATTATTGGTCTGTCAGCTTTTTGATTGCCCATCTCTTCATTCCCCTCACCCTCTCTTTAGTCTTTCCCATCTCTCTCAATCCCTTTTTCCATTTCCCTGTACATTTGGAAAGAGTCAGTCCCCATCACATCTCCTCTCTTCCTCACCTCGTTTGCTTTGATTCCCCAAGCTACACATCAGATACTTGGCCAGTTATCTTTTCCTGCCTTCCCTTCCTCCACTGAGCACATCCATCCCTGACTCTGTGAGAAAACTGTGCCACACTGATCCACCACTGACCACAGAAAGAAAAGGATTTGGGTGTCAGCCTGGCACTTTCATATGTGCTGAATGCGGTAGTAACCATTTCTTCTACATCTGTTTTTTTCCCAAAACTACTTATAACCTTCTGATTCTCTTTTTGGTCCTGTTGGTCTCTCTCTTCTCTGTTTGTTAACGAGATAACTCAAAAACTAATTTGAATGTAATTTGTTAAACAGTTTATGCTATCTGCACCCTTTCACTGTCTTTAAAGTCATATACCAATAATCTGCTTTGAATAATAATGACATATAACATAAATTTGCAAGAAATTCTTAAAAATACATGTACTCATCATCCCTCATTGAAAAATCCAGAATATTATTAAAAGGCACAAAGTTAATTCCAAAATTTGCAAGCTGGAACATGACTGGCTTCCAAATTGTTTTTTTTTTAATACTAATTTAATTTGTTTTTTTTTTTTTTACTTTTCTGGGCTATATATATTATTAGTTGTCAATACCTACAAATAATGGTATTTGTGTTTAATATGTCATTATGTAAGAGTATGATATATTTAACTCAATTTACCAATAATGTGTTCAGTAGTTATGTTATAACGTTTTTATTATGTCACTTCCCGCTTTTTACCTTTTTCTGGAGACGTGAGCATAAACTAGAGGCTGCCCAATGAAGAACACCAAGCTTAAAACGCACTGCCATACTGCTGCCAGTCCAAGTCTTCCTGTATTTATGCACATATTGAGCAGATTAAATTTCCTCACTTTTCAACGGCTCCCCCCTTTTTTTCTTACTGCCAACAAACAACAGATTTTGTTTCCAGGAATTTCACAACATCTCATTTCTAACAGCTTTCTTGTGGAAGATGTAACTCATTGTAACCTTCAGTGATGGCATCCTTTCTTATTGTCAAAGGAAACAGCTATATAAAAAGTTGTGATATAAGCTGCATTTTCTTCATGCAGGGTTTTTAATCTGTCAGATGTACCTCAATTTCTCTAGTAATCTTAAATGTGCACTGTGGAGCTCTATTATGAAGAAAAATTGGATCTTGGTATAAGATATTCATGACACCCCTACAATAAACTGGCATGAAATATTTTAAAATAAGAGGCTTCAGAAGCCATTTTCTGTTAACAACATCTCTCCTTTGATGTACTTTGAAATTAGACTTCTCTTTGTATTACTTTGTTGTTCCATTTATTTTCTCTTTAAAACACATCTCTACACACCCAACACACAGATAAACATCTTCCAATCTTCCAGCGTTTCCCTCTGCTTTGTCATCAAACTCAAACGGGCCTTGCTCTTTCCTTTTACTGAACTATTGCTCCATTTTTTTTTCTCAAGTTTCTCATTTCCATCTCTTTTTGTCTCTGTAGCTGTGATTGAGGCAGCCCCCACCACTGCATTAGCCAAGGATCCCTGTTGGATACATTTGCACTTCAAATGTGATGGATGGAGAGGGCAAGAGACACAGAACGGGGAAGAGAAAGGAAAGGCAAAACTACAAAAGAAAGAACAAGAGAAAGAGTCTGTGAGACAAAAGAAGTTAGCAAACAGAAGGAGACAGTTAAGAGAGTGTGTGGGAGAGACAGAGTGATTGTCTTAGGGAGGCCAAAAATTATAAGGAGATTAAAAAAATGGGAAAAGGGATGGAGTGCAGAGAGCATGGCAGCGATGGAGGGTGGACTGAGAGAATGGAATAGAGAAGAATGAAGGGGTAAGGAAAGCTGTAAATTGGCTAAAGGAGAGAACGGATGGATGAGCAACAAAGTAGGAGACCAAGGAACACCTCTGTTAAACCAAACCAAAAACCGTATTCATTGTTCACAGGAGAATTAAGCAGTCACTAGCAGTTTTAAGCCTTGTCTAAACAGAAGGTGTGTTTTTAGCCGCTTATCAAGTGTGTATACACTTCTATTTCAATCAGTACAGCTGTCTACAACAGCTGTGTAACAGTTTGCTTTTCACTAGAGCTTCATGCAGGTAGTTATGACCTAAAGCATATTTTTACATTTAAAGTCTTCTGTTTTACATGCTAGACTTGAGTGATTGTGTATTGGATGCTGCCAACATGCGGGGGATCCTGTGTAGACACTGACTGAAGGACAGAAGCTTCTGCACTGCTGTTTTCAGCATAATAAAAAATTAACTACATTTAGATCATTGAGCCATGTATACACCATGTTGTTATAGTTAAAGCAGAACAAGTGGCATTTCTTACACCTGTCCATATGTTCAGCAATCAGTAAGCCCACCAGGGTTTCTAGGTTCAGACATTACTGTTACAGATGACTGTTAACTGTAAATAATATGGTTTGACTATGGAAAGCACATTACCGGCCTCAATTTACAGTATTCCAAACACAATGTTTTAAACAGAGATAAACAAATACCACCAAAAGCACCAACTGTATAATATGTGCAACTGCTACTTAACTGATGATCCTCTAAATGCATGTTTACAATATCAGCACACCAGAGAGGATAATTGTGTTGTAGCTGGCACGTAACTGGTCATCTGATTCAACTGCACCTAAGCCCAAACCTACTAATGTTGGCAGACAGCAGGCCAACTCAGTGCCCTAATAATAGGTTTATTATTCAGTAGTTTAAATGCACTTTTAACTGAAATGTGTGCATTATGACATCTACAGATCTGTGTAGGCTTTGGCTGTTAAGTGAATGAGAATCATTATTCTATCACACTGATTCATCTCATATATCAAACTTCTTATTTCATTGAAAAGTTTGTGAGAATATTGCGCAGCTGAGCAGGCCATGTTGATCTTGTCTTGTGATTATGTACATGGCAGGCTGTTGTTAAGGGCCCTTCATTAGTATAAAGTAAAAGCTGATGATTCCCTGTGTATCACCAAATTTGCTTTGGATAATTATACACCTCACTGCCCAAATCCCACTTTAACCACTGGATATTAGCAAGATTGTTACTCCCCCACAGCACACAGAACATACCATATCTGTGGGAGTTTGATAAGTTTGTTGATTAATTCCAGGAATCAGTGATTACCTTGCCAGCTGGTGAAATATTTGACTTTCAAATTTCATTGTATGCTTCCGTGGAAGGAGAAGTCTCTGCTTATTAGGAGTTGCTTATTGTTTGTCCTGTGCATTTGATTTTCTTCCAACATGGCTTCTAAACGTAATGCTGTGTGACATCCAACATTTGGCATGTTTGAGCTTCCCCAGTGCCAACCACGATCACGACTCTGGCTTGGCATGGCTGCCATGTATGGATCAGACCCTGCATATGATGGACTCAGCCCAGGCCTATCAGCTAGCTTACTTGTCTTGATGTAAAAATGTGACAGTATTGTTTTGTCAATTACAGGCCACTGTACCTCAAACTGACCAATGACAAAAAAAGTGGCTGTGGTTGCATTATTGGCTGCCAAAAGATGTCAGTGTTGACCTAATACCTCTTTGATAATCATTTCCTCTTTGGCTAAACTGAATTCAGCAGGAACTCTTACAATTAGCGCTGTAATTTAGACCCAGGCAGCAGGCCAAGGTTCCGTTGATGGAAAAAAAAGGTTTTCCAAATTACCAAATAAAAATTACCATAGGATATTTATTTTTAATCACTTTGCTTAGATTGTGAAAATTCCTGTTTGAGCCACCTAACTGCTCCATTTGATGTAAAGACTAGATATCTCTTTCTATTCGTTTTTTCCTCTTTTATTTTGTCTCTAAAACACAAGGAATGTTAGCTTACCTGTGTGCACGCAATTCCCTGGGTATGACAGCATTTGGTAACACCTGGTCTGACCACCATCAAAGTAAATAATGAGCACCTACAGCAAAAAAGAGAAAATAATAGTTGGTGGGATGTGATTTGAAATGGATTACAGGCAGGAATAAATGGGTTGAGTTTGGACATAAATACTGGGGCATTGTCAACAAAGGAGTTGGCTGCTCATTCATCACAAAACTTAGACCTTGGACTTTAGACTTTATGTTCACATACTGCGCAATGATGTACATTTTCTGCCTTCTTTATAGATTGGGAGAGAGGAGCGCTGCAGAGGGAAGATGGATGGTTGAATGTCAGCCATCCTCTGTTGGGGTTATCTGAGGAGGCAGCTGAAAAGGCTGGTCAGAAAAATGGGTTTAAGACTAAAACTCCCATCAGTCATGGTCCAACTTTGTTTACAAAACAACCCAATTACCTAAATGGAATTACCATTCAAGAATGTGCATTCAATATCAGATTTTCCACCATATCAATGACTTAAAAGTCAGTATTGATATTCATACTTATTTAATGCTTATGCAAGCGGCAACAGCAGTTTATTTGGAATAACAATGACAAGGAAGTACAAGTTGTTAAATTGAACATCTTTATTACTGTACTTTGGGCAACTGCCCAACTGCCCACAGGTTGAATACCAGCTGGCAAACTTTAGTGCAGTATACAGAAAGGAATAACAGTCTGTCTTCCCTTTCCTCAGCTCCAGTGGGCCTGTTCATTAGCAAATGGTAGAAAGCGGTGGTTGCACTGCACTTCATACATATATGGGCAACAATTTTGTTAACAGGAAAATGTTTTTATTCTGATTAAAAATTTTCAACTTTCTGTGCACAAGAGGCTTCAGGGCCCCCTTAAAAATGAGAAAATGTTTGGGGTTTAGTCAAATTGTTGTACCTTTATCTCTTTAGTACTGTTCATGTGGATGGATGAGGACAACGTCTTAAAAGAGCACTACAGAATCTGTTCATGATTGTTATCAAATAAAGCACAGTGATTTTTCCGATAAAAGGAAATTAATGCTGACATCAGATAGCAAGCGATTCTTCATGCTGAGAAAGCCTAAAACAGCAAAGTCAACTGAGGGTAATCTAAAATCTGGACTGCTGCTGATTTTCATCTATTTCCTCCTGTCTTCTTAGCAGGTTTAAACAACCTTAAGGAACTGTGCTTGCAAGTCAATCATGCTTAACTTGAGTTACAAGAAATGGAATCAGATTGAGTTTGAATCCGCCTCATTGTGAAAATGTCAAAGCAGGCAGGATGACAGTATAACAAACCTCTGTCCAATAAATGAGTGGTTTGTGAGTCCATGTGACCTTTATTTACAAACCTTGTGTTAATGGTTCCACAAAACCAGAGCGGCACAGTGCTGAGACTGTGGGCAGAGTTTTCACTCAATCAGTCTAAATTCTACACATGAAATGACATATGCTGTTTGCGCCAACTTGAATAGAAGGCTTGAGTGGCAACAAAAATAAGCATGCCATGTAATGGAGTGTACCTGTTCCATCCAAATAAGCATTTACTAAGATCTAGATCTAAACCCTGTTAAATTTGGTTGAGGAATAATTTTACATGTCTAGGATACACATCTGAGCAGAATTTTGATGACTATATTTATAATCCAAATAGAAAATGTAATATACTGTCTTTGCCAAAGCTTCCAAATGAAGGATTAAGATGTTTGGTAGCAATTATAGTTATGTTGATTACATTTTTTTTTGTTTGTTTTTTATTGCTTTTGATTTTTTTGTTTTTGTTTTGTTGACCCCAGGGAGAATAGCTGCTTCTTCAACTATCAGAATCCTAATATGAAATGAAAATGTAAATCCTTACTGTAAAGACAACAGTTGCTTATTATGCTGCCTATGTGATATTTACCTGTGTCTTAGACAAGTTCTCCAAAAGGCAACTCATCCTCAAAAATGGCAGCTTACCCGCACTACACATTGGTTGTTCTTCAGCTAGTGATTTAAGATTTTCCCAAGTGGAAATTGATTTTAGAATAATTTTTGGGAAGTTATAATCCAATATTTATAGTCACATACAACGTATGTATTGCTGCACTTCTTCCGACTTCTGTCTTCAGTTCTTCAGTTGTAGACCAGCTAATGCTGCTGGTTTGAACTTTTTTCATTTAGTTCAGTACAAAACTAGGCCCATATAAGCACTGTTTCTGAGGTTAATAGATCAACAACCATTTTACCATTTACAATTAACCAACAGAGTTGTCATGGTTGTTTATAAAGGACATGTGGACTGTCTTTTTGACAAGCAAGGAATGCAAAAACAGCTAATTACTGTAAGTAAACTCCGTTCAGCTTGAGGATTCTGTGTAAAAGATGTATTTCTTAGTGTATTGAATGCTGATTAGAGTCCTGCCACTTGCAATGGGAATCAGGAACAGGACCCAACAAAACAAACTGTGATCAAAACTTTACCGTGGGACTCTTTTTTCATGAATTCAACATGACTTGGAGCACTCCAGTATCAGTATGCCTTCTTATCACTTGTCTGTGTAATTTGTCCCATTAGGATTCTGTCCCTGTAATCCCCAACTATCGTCACAGGTGGATGCTTCCTTCCACTTTTCACACAGAAACAAGATAAGAAGTTTGGGAGCGCCTCATCTCTATTTTCAAACACTTCCCTGGCTCCTAAGTGCTCAGTGAACAATCAAGATTCTCCACTGATACTGCGCCCCAGCCCGGATTTATCTCGATTACCATCCAAAAGCTTGTTTTTCTAATGGGAGTTGGAATTAATTTTCCTCCCCCCGTAGAGCAGCGCAGAGTGAAGCAGAGCATGCAGGTTGGTTGGCTACGGAAAGAAAAAAACAAACAAAATCTTCTGAGACTGAGATGGAGGAAGCTGAGGAAGAGAGAACGAGAGAGAGTAAAAAGGAGACATAGAAGAACAGAGAGTGGTGAGGAGTTTATAGAGTAAAAATCAGAGGGGCAGATCGAGCGAGCCTCTTTAAATTGTGCTTTACTGATTTTTCCTGTTTCCTCCATTTTGCTTTCTCCCTTTGCTGTGAGGAATGCTGTGCCTTGCTGCATGACTCTCCCTTCAAACCCTTCACATAAAGACTCTTTTGATCATATCTGACAGAACAGCTTTCCCTCCACGTATACCTCTGCCATCATCTCTCTCTCTCTCTCATATGCTTCTCAGTGTCTCTCACTCATCTCTTTTCCATGAAGCATTTTTCCTGCTCAGCTTTTATCACTTTTCTCCTCACATTTCTGTTTCTCGCCAAATTACTGTCTCTCCAAATGTCTCCCCTTTATGCCATTTTGTTTTTCTCTGACAATGCCTTTTCCTCCCCTCTCTCTCTCTCTCTCTCTCGCTCTCTCTCTTTGCCTCTTTCTGTCAATTCAATTTGACTCAATCCACTTTCCTCCAGAGTGAATGTGAATGAAAGGTACCGCTTAAGTACACAACTGGCTGAAATAAGGAAATAATGAACTGGTTCATATAATTGTAACCTTCATACGTGTGTGTGTGTGTGTGTGTTTGTGTGTATGTGTAGATCTGTCTTTAACAGTAACTGTCAATGTCTCAATGTGCACTGGATATCATTTCGTTCTGTCCTACTGTACTGTGGTAGGACAAGGACCTATGTAAACCAAGTGTTATACAAGATTATATATTCAAATTCAGAAAAACATTAACAGATGACTAATACAGAAATTAAGCTAAAATCAATATGAAATCATTTGTTGTGTCAGTGTCTGATCAGACCACCTAACCATATGTAATATTACCTTCCCACCCTTCTCTATCTTCGTCTGTTTCCCTGCCTTGCTTGATCTGCTTTTGATATAATTTTAGAAGCATTAAGATAATTTGTATTTGAAGCATAAATAGATACAAAAAACATGCAGTACAAAGTACAGAGCAAAACATCTTTGTTATTTCCCTGTCTAGATCTGTGCCTAAATCGTCTTCCTCCTCGTCTCTCTCCTCCTTACCCTTCTCTCATTCTCATTTTTACATCTCTTAATTGAAAGAGGGATTTAATTAAAGAGAAACAACCAGCATCGCTGAATCTGTCTCCAGAGTTACATTTTAGGTCAACAACCTTTTTTAAGGCCAGATATTCATGAGATCAACAGGTCAACTCTATCACCATAAAAGAATGTTGATAGTGAATGATTTTGTTAAACTACAGACTTGACGGAACAAGTCAATGTTAAAAACATTGACTTGTTCCTGACTTGAATTGGAATGAGGCAGTGGAAACAAGGGCCACCAGAACCAACACAAAATGAAAGTTCCTTCATGGGTGTCTCCGAGTTATTATATACAATATATGTAGTGCAAAACATTTCTAAAATTTTTGACAGCTGCGTTTGGATTGAATTTCTCACTGAATGTTAAGTGTGGTGTGACAAGTATAAATGGAGCTGGGAGTTATCAAGAGTAGGTCTTCCCAAAGGGGCAGTGCAGGAAATGAGGAGTTTGGTGTAGAGATAAAACTTAAGCCAGTTTGGGGTTTTATAAAATAAAGAAATAGATAAAGTATTTATCTTAAAATGAAGCCTTCCTAATCTCTAATTTAGAAAAAAAAAATTCCAGTTTGGTATTTGTAAGATTAAACTGTTTTTAAAAGAACACCATGAGGGATTCACCATCTGTCATCTCTTTCTCTCTTTATACCTTATGTGTCTTAATTTTTTACCCTCATCCACACAGCTATTGGCCAGACGATGGCCATCTTGGACTTTGGGACCCAGAAACCCGCTGGTTTTCATTATAGTATCTAATCAGAAGCTGATTTACACCTGCAATTCCAAGTAAACTAAATTAACAGCAGATAATATCGCTAGGATAGAAAACCAGCATTCCTGTGAGCTCCACTAGCAGATGAAGCCAAAGGAAGGTTATGAAGATCTCTCAGACCATAAGTGGTGTACCATTTGTTTGTTGAGTCACATTGATTAGAACCATTGGAAAGCCATTCACAGGCAGGTCAGACGTCAATGACAACCACTAGGTTTCACCAGACTGACAAATAGACCCATAAACTTAACAATAGGTGGCCAATAGCAATAAAACCCAGAGCAGCAACAATCACATTTGCTTGTGTAAGCAGGAAGCTACATTGTTAAGAATACACTTCGTACATCATTTGGGATTGGAGGATCCATATCTTTGAGTCCATTGTTGCTCTGAAGCAATCATTATTCAATTTATCTAACCCACACCACAGCAAAGAACCATCTAAATTAGATATTTTAAAATGTATTAGTAAATGCTTGCAGAGTGTCTTAACAGTGACATGAGTACACCATCAATCCTTTCAATGGTGGTTCAGTTACCTGTACAGAACATTATTGTTATAAAAAAAATTATTGTAAAACCATAAGACTCATCTCAACAAACTGACATTACAGAGGTTTTATGTACTGAAACATATGACACACAACTAGACCTGATGATTTTCTTTATTTTATCCAATGTGAGTTAACATCTGCTCTGTATAAACACAGTCTTGCAGTATACTGAGCAGTTTCTTTGGAGTAGATAGGGTTCACTGCCTTGCTGAAGGGCCAGTCTCACCAATTACAATTCCACATCTTAACTCCGCCACCCAAAAGCTTGCAACTAGGTGATTTTCCCAGGACAGCCGCAATATGTATTCTTTTGTAGGAACAGATGTCTTTGGCGCTTTGGGTGAATTGGCCCACGATGCACTGTGTAATGGCAGCCATTTTCAGATGGAAAGTCTATAAAAAAGGCAAGCTGGCTGCTGAGAGATGCTAACCGACTCTTTAACCTGCCACCATCTGTCACTGCCTGGATCAGGGGAACAACCAACACCTTGGCCCCATAAACACTCTGGTTATGCTCTCTGTAATTAATGATAGCAAAGCTTAAGTGATGCGCACAAATGCCCAGTGACAATAAGCCAGTAAAGTCATAAGAGAGTCTAGGAATTTACAGTAAATATACTGAAAACAGTACAGGATGACTGGAGTTCATTACAATATATTACAGTGGCATTACTTTAATGCATTATAAGACAATGGAACAAAAACCTCACCTTAATTTCACCTCAAGATCAATTTGGTAGATGGAGTAGGACTGTAAGGACATCTCCACCATGTTGGCAACTACGATTTCATGACAACTGAGCAACTGTTGATCATGTGATATGATCGAATAGCTACTAGAGAGCAGCTACTCAATGCAACTTGAACTTGTTTTGTCAGCTGATGATTTCAAGGTCACCTAAAAACCCTTCAGAGACAGCATGAGGCCTAGGCCACACAACCTTCTGCATGTATTATTTTATTAACAGAGTATAAGGATGAATAATCTTTCATCTGCAAATTGATAAATAAGTGCAGTCGCACAAAGTGTTTAAAAGTTATGACAGTTTGCCAAGAAGAATTTGACAACCATATCAAGAAGAGAGTGCAGTAAATAAAAATCAAACTGATTCAAACTGCTAAGTTTTAAAAAAATCTGCTGAGATATAGAAAAAAAGTTGTTCCTTAAACCAAAGAAAGAAAAAACAATATTCCACACCTCATGTTTAAGATATCATGAGCCAAAACGCAGTCCTGTAGAGAATGGTGCTATATGCTACAAGTCTCCATGGTCCTCTTGGTTTCTAGTAACCAAGCCTGACTCAGGACCTGAGTTGGGCTTACATTCAATCTAATCAGTTTAGGGTCCATTTATATTGTTGTAAGTCTAGGGCATGTGTACCACTTTATGTAATTCAGATGTATGTGGATCCATGCTGACTCATCATCCTCACTGACCACAAGGTGCATCATTATCATTGCACAAGATAATTGTTTTTCTTTCCTTTTTTCCGCAGTGTAAATTGTGATGTGCAGGACAAGTGACTTACTCTTTAACCACGACTGCTTATTGATGCTTTTTCCAATTTTGATGTTTTTAGGATCTTGGATTATTATCCTTGGGTTTCTTTTGGACCGGGTCTGGATCCCTTTCAGCTTGAACCTCTATAAACAGACATGACTGAAAACATTACCTTGCGGCGGTAATAACCAAAGATGGAGCTAAACCACCCCTTTTCATATTACACACATTGTAACTCATTGTAAAAAGAGAAGTGAGAAAAGAGACAGTAGTAAGCAGATAAAAACTTTGGTTGTGAGGATGATTCAAACCATGTCAAATAAAAATTTAGCAGTCTGGATGTTTATACCAGGCTCTGTGTAAGATGATGACACAGATCATCCCACGCCTTTGCAAGCGGAGGACCCCCAGGTTAATAAGGCCCGCATGTAGACTGTGGATGAGTAATTTAGCTCTAAATCGTAAACAGAACCTGTGATTGAGAGGGGGTGAGGGTGAGAGCAGCGTATACGAGCAAGATGCAAGGACCAGTGTGTACAGATGTTGATGAGATCTGTTAGATGTAATAGGAACCAGTGACCCAGTGAAACCATCGCTGATGGGAGGATCAATACCCAGCGAGACAATTGAAAGCAGTGTGTATTTGTGTGTCTGTAATATGCCACAACCTGTCCAGCTCAACCTATCCTCCTCCGTTCTATGTCATCTATTCATACTTGCCCTCCTCCTCCTTGGTGTTCACACCATCTCTCTCATACATTTTTCTTCCACCTTGTCTCACTCTGTGTCCTCTTTCCTTCTTCTTCCACTCTTTACATATTTAAATGTTATCATCTTTCTGTTGGTCCATCTCCCTTTTTCCTCTCTTCATCTGCCCTTCTTTTTACATTCAGTTCCATCCCTTCCTTCGACTCCTCTCCTTTCTTTCCACCACTTCATATATCTCCGCACTCTCCTATTCCATCTTGTCTTTTCCTCTCCCTTTCCTCTCTTTGTCCAATAACCTCCCTCAACAAGCCTACACCTACACTCCCGTCTTCTCCTCTCCATCCATCCCTCCCACCCTCCTCTCACCACACCCCATCCCCTCCCCAGTCGTGATTGATGCCCCTCTATGCAGCACCGCCCACCTTCCTTTATTTTTCCTCTACTCCTTTACCCTCCGTCCTGAACACGACTAGCATGACTCTCTGTCTAGAGGGAGCCAGCTGGGAGACCTCGAGCCATATGCTACAGGAGAGGGAAGGAGGAGGTGGACGGGGGAGAAGAATAACAGCTATGTTGGAAAGAGGGATGGAAGAGGAGGAATGAAGGTAGAGAGAGCAGCTCAGAGCTAAGAGGATGAATAGCAAGGATAAATGATAGGAAAAAGCTAATTATTGTGGAAAGAAAAGTCAAAATGTGGGAAGGAGAATTACGGGATGAGAAAAATGGAAAGATAAATAATAGAAGACAGACAGTTGAGCAAAATAAGACTCCTTAAAAAGCAGTCGAATAATTGGTGGGAAAGAAGATGAAGAGTGTGGAAAAAAAGGAGAGAGAAGAAAAAGAGAGAGAGGTATGCTTGACTCTACATTTAATGTCAGTACCACATTTAGCCAGTTTGAAATCAGCAATTTATCTTTGGTAGCTGCTTTGGTCTCTTGCACAAGTCAGGAGATGGTAAGTAAAGGTGGGAACCGTAATGAAATTCATGCAGACACATATTTACACACACATATCTGCATACGCTGAAATTTAAACACATAGTTCATTCAAATCTGATCATGCATAACCAACAGAGCTGCCTCTGTTCTCGATGTGCTTTGGTCTTTCTTGTTCTTACTACCCTTCATCTTTCTCTCTGCAGCTGCCTTTTCTTACAAACATTACGTACATTACAAATTCTATATCTGTACATTATTTATGAGGACTCTAATTTACATGCCCCATGACCACAACCCTAAGGCTGCCAGTATGCTTCTTCTGAAGTGTCTGTTTGATGGCCAGAAACTCCCTTTCAGACTGTGTCGAACCGTTTCTGTAGCTTTCCAGAATTGACAAACTGACACCCACATCCACTTTATGCTGTGATTGGTCAGCTGTGCAAAAGTAAGGTAATTCTCAGTTTTCATGTAAACAACGGAGTTCCTTCCAGGGGGGACTGTCAACAAATGTGTGCCACAATCCCCTGTTAGTGCTAAGCTGAGTCTATCCTAACCCTAACGTTAAGTACACCAACCCCATCAGGAGCTACGTATGAGAGAGGGAGATAGAGGAGATTATTAGGGAGAATCCCTCCAACACATATTCTCATATCAACAGACCAGTTTGATATATAACTAAAATTGTTGCAACTGTGATTTAGCTGATCTAAACAGCAGCTGTCAGTAAACTGACTGACACACAGCTACACTGATGTTGCCTCAGGGAACATTATCTTTATATATATATTCATATTCTCTGTATCTCTCCGTATAAAATTGATTCACAAATACAAAGCTCAGCTCTTTTGGGCATTCTGTCAGATGGAAAAACACACAGTTAACAATGGGCAACAGTTTGGGGTTGGCCTTAAACATGAGTTAGCACAAAAAAGAACAGATTTAGTTTTAAGGCGAAGAGCTTAAAAACTCACAGCTTGCGGGTCCCCACAAGGATAGAAGTACAAAAGCACACACAAACCCCACTAGAATATAAACGGTAATGTTCTGGCCCCTGTTAAGACAAAACTCATCAACTACATCTGTCCATTAGGTCTCACTATCTGTGTATGTTGTCTTTCTCCTTCTGTTTCACACACTTATGCCCTCTCTTAAAGGGACATTACATTCCCGTGGAAACATAATTATTATTGAAAGTTGTTAATATGTCATCGAATGTAACATAAATTTGAATTTGGTGCCTATTTGACCGAGAAAGAACAAAGGCACTTTAGGCGCATTTCTAAAACACAAACTCCCACATCACAGCTCCGCAACCGCTCCCACTAACAGTATCAGACTACAACAACTGAATGAAACCTTTTTTACAGAAATATATCAACACAACCAAAAATAATATGTTACAATGACATATAGTTCCTCCTGACGTCCTCAACTTCTGTGCCCGCAGTACTGCCATCTGGAGCTGATATTTCTGTCTAGCCTGCATCCACACGGGTAAAACGACACGATAGCCCGACCCAACTCTTCGCCTTGCAGCCATTCCAGAAGGCTGTACGGCGATATTTCTACAGACATGAGCCACAGTTAGCGATGCATGTCTTTTGTTTAGCGTGCCACAGTAGTTAGCAATGCAACTCAGCGTTGTGCAGTAAAGAAGCTAACGTTGGCTGACTTCGATGACCGGGAATAACTTCGTGATAATGCTTGACAACTTGTGTACATACATGCCCACGTTGTTTAAGAAAGAAAAGAACACTCCACTTTACGCGACTCCGTGTGCCGTAACGCACACTGAGAGCACAGCACCGCCAGTCCGGGCTCCTTCCGACAGCAGTCCCTCGTCCTCGCCTCAGCTGCTCTTCGCTAATTGCGCTCATAAGTAGCCCGAACATCTGATTCGACCGTCACACTTCAAATTCTTCCTATTAATTGAATTACCTAGTCTAACGCCTGGATCGACAGCACCTCCCGCTAGCTCCAAACAAGATGGCGGTTATATTTTTTAGTTTCGCAGTGAGTCCCACCCACGATCTGTGATAGTCCTGTAGCGTGAGTGAAAAAAAATAGAAGTAGTGTTTGTGTCTCACTCCTCTACGGATATAGACTTCCTGCTTCCACTGACGCAAATGACGATTTTACTCATTGGAAGCAGGAAGTTGCAACATTTTGAATCCGTAT
>NW_023339729.1:27113251-27143860 GCF_004916995.1 Morone saxatilis | reverse complement strand
AAATCCGTATTTCTCCCCTCTCCGGTGAAGTGAGGGAATGATGCACGACCATTCAAAAATATGACTGGGCTTCTAATGATACAAAGCTTAATGCAAATGGGCGAAGTGTCCCTTTAAACACACACACACACACACACACACACACACACACAGGATTTTCTTTCATCCACCACAGCTAGTAGACACAGTTCCATTAGTTGTGTGAAAATCAGTCTAATCACTGTTCCCCCTGCAGCCCAAAGAAGCACAGCTAGTCTTTCATCTCTCTGACTAAGTCATTACCTCTGCTGGGCTGCAAATGGGGCAGCACAAGTCATAACAACATCAACATTCAAACACACATATACATACAGGCGTCATGTGTGCACATCCGGGTTGACGAACTGTCCTGATACATGTATTCAAACTCTTAATGAACAAAATCCATGAGCCTTGACTCATAAACACATCCATAAACATGTGCACACACTCACTGTGAAAAGCAGCACGCTTTTGCCTCGTTGCCGGGTAACAAAACTTACTTTCACGAAAATAATTTCTCTGAACCGAGTGATGGGAAGATATGGAAATGTGAAAGAGAGAGGGAGGGATCAAGAGATAAAACAATATATCAGAAAATGAGACAGCAGAAAGAAAGAAAGAGCAGAATGCAAAAGAAGGGCTGCAATACGAAAATAATCTCAAGTGAGCATTCAAACGTTTGTTTAAAAAAACTCATAACGGTGACAGAAATACAGACTGAGGAGAAGAGAAGAGTGTGCAGAAAAGAAAAGACTTATTTATCTCTTATTTACATTAAATATATTCCCATCACTATAAACAAAGAACCACATTACTTTCAAATGATTCAATACATGTTAAGAAACTTGTAGTGTAATTTAAAAACAGACAATTCTGCGATTTGTTATAACCAATAATCACAGCACACACTCACTCAGATAACAACACATACACAATGCAATATTTCCTAATTTTAGTGGATCCAAATTACACCAACACAAAAGCATTTTGAGTATTTAACTGATTATTTGACTCCACAAACATACACAACCCTTTGGGGACATTATAGTGCATCTGCGTCCTGACCTCTACCCATACAGTTCCACATGCACAAAACACTGTTTCTATACATTTAAGTCTTTAATGTTAGAAAGTAATTCTCAAGAGCCAACTTTGGAAGCCCAAGGGGGTGGCAAGCCCTCTACAGCCCTCAAGTCGTTTCCCATCATGACCCCGTTACTCTCGAGGCCAGTGCTCTTTGATTGGGTCGGAGCTTCCAGTCTCACTAATTGGCTATTTTGCACGACATATGACTTTTACGTAATTGGAAGTCTTTGGGAAGCAACAGCTCACAAGCTCAACAAGGAATACCAGAGGGAAGAGAACAGTGAAGGCAATAATAATAATTATGTGGATGGTGTTATTCTAAAGGGCACCAGTTTGATTCCTCAGACTTGTTAGAGGATGTGTATGGGGCAGAATGGAGAACTAACTCATTTTCTCAGTATTTACAGTTATGATTAAAGTGCCACTGAGCAAACGTTTTAATCCCTTGGTGCTTTATTGGTGCAAACTCGAATTTCACTTAAGGAGAAATGTATATGCGTGCAATTTTAAAAGCTGGTTTTAAATCCAGTTTCATGTACAGTTGGTACTTTCCTGAAATTTCTCCACATCTCTATGTCCAGTATTTTCTGTGTGATATGATACCCCAACATGGAACAGTACACTTCGTTATTAGGTTTGTCACAACTTTTGTCTGATAACAAAACTGACTACAAACTCAAGGTTTCATACAGCATGCTAACTCCTTAAGGAAAACCTATAAACATATTTTGAAGAGAGGAAAATACAGAACACACACTACACAACCTACTGAGGATTTGAATTGTTGGCAAAAGGAAAAGAACAGCTGTCACCTTATTAAAGTCTGATGTTTTGTTGACCCATCCATATGGAAACTTAACCCTACTTCCTCCTTTGCTCCAGATATTTTGATTTTATAGTTGTTGTTTTTTGTGTTATAATGGGGTGATGAGTGTGAAATTGACATGTACAGTACATTCTTGATGTTTATATGGACCACAATAGATACAGTATGATGCCCAATTTGTGCATTTATTACTTCATGTTTCCCTGCATGTATTTTTGTGCTTTAAAAGTTCAAATCTAAATGAAAAAATACACAATAATTCACGTGTTAAGCCGAGCCTAAAAAACTATAATACTGTATAATTTGATCGGCTGATTTTATATTCCAGTGCCTTCAGAATTTTTTTCTGTCTCTTTTCTGGTCTGATTTCTACCTTGAGCAAAGAGTGGTTGACATTTGGTTGAAACATGGCTGACATTTACTCACACTGATGCAAGAGTTATGTCATGTTTCTTGTTTAGCTGTATTTTGTTCCTCATCTATTTTAAAACTATATTCCAAATACATGAAATCAAGGGAATCCCGCAGGTGAAAACAAAACAAAGAATCTGAATGTCATGCATAAAGTTAATCTTTCAATTCAATCTAAGCAAACAGTCATTTTAGCCATTAAGCAGAAGCTGTTATCTACTGTAGAAAGGCTTAAAATAAGGACAAGAACATAACACTTAAACACTTTTACTGCCTTCATGGGATCATTAGTGAGAAGTAGATGGGTCAGAAACACAACATCCTCCCAAGAGATGGAACAAATACTACTCTTTTCCTGAAATATTCATGCATATAAATGACAAATTTTTGCTGAAAAGGAGATGTGTTAAGAGGACAACGGAAGACCAGGTGTAAGTAATTCAAAGGGTTGTGGGAAAAATGAGAAATTAAGGACAATGTGCAAGGTTAATTTTCAAGACAAGTTTTAATTTTATGCTTGAACATGTCTGATTCTCAATAACTACATTTTGGGAAGTGTTTACCCCATGCACATTGAGAGGAGTGTATTTAAAAGTTGACGCATTTACTCCTTTAGTACTACAGTTTAAATACTATTTGAAATTGACGTGCACATCTGTGTCAGATGATGTAGTTCAGCTAGCTTGATCAGACAAAGACCACCAGCACGTACTTAGATTGTTTGCTGCCAAGTGTGAAGCGGAAACAAATTAGGATAAAATGGATCTGAAGATCCATAGATGGATTGGGTAGGGAATTGGTGCAGTATCCACTGCGATGCCACAGTTCTGCCGTATAGTTGTCAAGTACTGTGCTGAGACTTCAGCAATGGTCATGAGCTTTTGGTAAAGACCAAAAGAATAAGACAAGACCAAATATCACAGACACAAGTAGGCTGCTGCTTTGCATTGAGATGTGGCAGTGAAGGTGGTTGGGCACCTGATTAGGGTGCCTCCTGAACACTTCCCATTTTTATTGTACAGCTGGGAGAAAACCTCAGGACAGAACCCGAACATGCTAGAGGCACTATATCCCTTCTGGCCAGGGGATGTTTTAGGTTCCCCCAGGAAATAGGCTGCCACTGTGACAAAGAGGGTCAGAGAATAGCTGTGTGGTGGTCTGTGTCCACATGCAACAGAACTGTCCAGGTAATCGCAACTGAGACCTAAAATGGCCCCACAAATTAAAGAGAATACTGTTTGCAAAATTTTATGTGGAAATGATCCAGTGATGCTTAAATTAAACATTTCTCCTCAATTCCTCTAACCTTCTCTAACCTAAACAACAGTCAACAAGAGCACAATGCAGCAATATGAAGCACAGAAACATAAATCATGCATAAATTGGGATATGTGTAAACAAACTAACTGCCAGAAAATAAAACAAACCAATCTTTTCTCATAGACCAAATAAAATACATTGCAGATGGGATTTCACTTTAGACATAGTGATGACAGAAACGGAAAGATTGCTCAATTTTAAATGAAACACCTAGAAGACAAACAAGAAACTTCACAATAGTAAGTGCAAATACAGACACACATTCCTCAACAAAGATATGCAAATGCATTCATACTGAAAAACACACATACGTGCGCGCACACACACACAATGAAAGATTAGCTTTGTACTCGCTGGTACAATCCTCTTTGAGGGACTTAAACTTTCTCATTACACGTATACATCCGGATTTCTTGCCAGACGGCGATAGGATGATTTTAAGTAAGAAAGGGAGAAAGAAAAAAGAGAGAAAGAAAGAACGTAAGGGAGAAGGAGGTAGGCCGAGATAGAAATTAAGAAAAAAAAAAGGGAGTGGTGAGAAACAGATAAACAGAGAGAAAAAGACTGATTAAAATAATTAGGTGACATATAAAGGATAAGAAAGAAAGAGGGAGAGAGGATGAAAAAGGATGGAAGTCGTACACACAATGAAGAGGAAAGTATGTGTGTGTATGTGTGTGTGTGTGTGTGTCACCCTGACATACAAAGGAGATTGGGAGCTAATCAGGCATATGGCAGGTGCAGCACAAGGGGAAGATAATGGGCTCATACACACTTAAAAATAAACTTACACACAAACACACACACACACACACAAACTGTACAGCTAAATACTGAAACACAATAGGACAGACTCATGTCAAAGATGCACTGTCATGCATGGCTACAAACACACACACTCTTGATTTACTGCCAGCAGATAAGGATGTGGTCTCGCTCATCAGATCACAAAGCAAGAAAAGCTGATTTAGGATCGCTGCAGAACCTGCTGAGTTTATACATTCTGTCACAAATGGAAGAGAAGTTTCTTTGTCCATCTGTTTCTATTGAACTGTTTTCTTGGCCTGTTAATGTTGTCTGTACTGCATTTATTGTTGAAACACTGTTTTTGTGCTGCCCTCTTGGCCTGGTCTCTAGTAAAATATATTTTAATCTCAATGAGACTCTTATCAGGTTAAATAAAGTAAAAGGAAGAAGTTTAATGACTCCATCATGATTTAAAACATTGGTTAAACTGTTGACTGTGTGTCTTGTTATTCCATTTTGAATCGAAGTCTACAGTAGTGAATCGGAACCGCATATTATCTGCCACAAGGAAGTGGAAGGGTAACAACATTAACACATTTTTTCATTGAGCCATTTCCCCTGAACAAGTAAGGGCAAGGAGAGGAAGCTGGGACCTAGCATAGGTTAATTGGCACCATGTGTAAGAGGTAAGGTGATTTTGTTTGATCTATCTATCTATCTATCATGTTTTAACTGCCAGGATGTTTGATCATTCTTTCTCATCTCTTTCTACACACACGTATGCTGCTTATGACTCAAAGACCCTTTCAACCAGCTCACAGATGTACCGTGTTGCTATGGCAACTTTAACACTGTGGCATCAGAGGGTTTCCATAGTGCCAGTCAGTACTTTGGCCCCACCCATTACTTTGTGGACACTGACTTTCACCTGTTGACCATTTTCACAGCAGTCATGTTGACATGAAATCGTAGAGTAAACACAGGTTTTTACCAATGATACTAATTAAGTTTTTGTTTCCTTCAGGTCAAACAGAGTCAGGTTGCTGCTATTCTGCATGTTGGCTCACTGGAAAAGCTCTGCCACACTAAATATAACAGAATCTTAATTAAAACCTGCATTTACTCTACCATTTCATGTCAAAATGGCTGCTGTGAAAAGGGTTTATTGAGTGAAAATGAAAAAATATATATTTTTACTGGATATTGTCATTTTAACTGTTAACGACATGATTATCACTCTAATAAAGGCTATATTATGCCTTCATTACATAGCAATAGTGGAGACAACAGGAAATGAGGGAGAAAGAAATGCAACAAAGTTCAGAGGCCACTGCTAACTGAGGCTTTAAACCTGTAAAGGAAAAATCTTAAACTGTAAAATCTTTCAGGCATTTTGTTGATCATAAAAAAGCATCATTAAAAATTACAGCCAACAGCTGCTGACATGATGCTGACTGAGTCTATAATGAATATCACTTAACTAACTAAATAAAAATGAGTGAAACCAATTTACACCTAATTTCATCACACATCCCTTGCTGTAACATAAACTAGAGACCCAGAGAGGGTACAGTTAATTTGGATCCAAAGGAAACACAAACACAAAGTCCTTTTATTATTATTATTAATATTATTATTTTAGATATATTCTGGGGGGCTTTTTGCCTTTAATTGATAGGACCCATCATTCAAGGATAGACGTAAAAGGGGGGCCCGAGAAGAGAGAGAGAGAGAGAGAGAGAGAGAGAGAGAGAGACAGACGGCATGACATGCAGCAAATGGCCACAGGTCAGACTTAATGATCGGAGAGCTCACCGCCCACCAATCATCTTGGAGATTTCTAAAAGCAAAGTAGATTCTGGAATGGCAGCAAGAAAGGCCACTTCTCACCTCAAGAATCCACCTTACCTGAAACAATGCTCTCCCCTAATGCTTCTCTGTAGTGTAACAAACTGGGGATATATCAAATCACCATGTCACTGCCCTGAAGATGCAATGCAGTTTTTTTAACTTTCCCATTGTTCCTGCGCTGTTTTATCAGTCTCTATTGAGGGGAGCGTCTGGCTTGTGAGTCTACCCATGTGCAGTTGACAATACACCTTTGGTAAAATGTTTATAACGGCACCTGCTCACTCTCTCTTTAAAGTGTTCGGGATAATTTGTGCAAAGTTATTCAAATGTATTTACCTTGTTTCTTTGGCTTGGCACATTTCATTGCTAATGTATCTTTGATCTCTCCTGCTGCTTGGTAAATAGTCTGTCAGTGGATCGTTGGTGCACTTTCTCTTGTAGTTAATGCCTGCATTAAAAGAAATCTATGTCACTCTACAGGCTTATGGAAATGTACTTCCTCTTAACCAAATGGGATTCAGAGGTTTCAATCAAATGAACCATGCGAGGTTAATTTATAACAAGAGGGCTTTGTGACAGGTTTCAATGGATTAAAGTGAAACTTAACACCAATACGACAGTATAAGTGTCTAAGAGGAAAACAGAAAAATGACCCTTACTCCCAATCGGGAGAGTGAAAGTACAACTTCAGTCTTCTACTGTTGGACACTGCAAAGCTCCACTGGGACAATTAGCAGCTGACGGAGAAGACAATGGGTCTCATTAACTTTCACTTTATAATTGGCTCCCATCTTGTTTGGGATTTGAAATGGCAACTTTCCTTTGTGGTGCCCCCAGTACGCTGCACGCGCCTTCTACCATTAAATGGATTATCTTAAAAAGGTTATTCTAGGCACGTCCATGGATGTAATTTGGAAGCACACTCATTAGGGAGCACTGCCTGTTTGTATATATAATTGAATTTCTTATGCTCCCAAAGCAGGAAAAAAAGTTACCAGAAGAATATAAATGATAGCTCAAGTTTTTGGCACCTGACTGTTTCTACAGTCAATTGGGAAGAGGGTTATCATCACAGATTTCTATTCATAAACAGTGCACAAAGATCAGCATCAATAGAAACTATAATTCCTTCGCCTGTCCACTACCTGCAGTGCCCATCACAGAAGAGAAAAGAGGATGTTTCTCCTCCTCAGGGCAGCAGTGAACATCCTGTTAAACCTTAGAGCCAAGAACAAAGGTTTATAAACACACATGCACATACAGTATGTATGAACAAACTGCTAAGAAATGAATGGGGATACCACAATAGAAACCACATCCAACATTTTTTGGAATATTAAATGCTTCCCTCTGATTATTTTACTTCAATAATTTGTGTTTTTATGTTTTCCCTCCTCTACATTCATTCTTACCTGCAGACAACAACATCCTCTTTCATACCACCATAATGTTCACTGTGACAATCATAATGTGACACATTAAAATTGATGTATTGACTTGCAGTAAATAGGTTAAATGGCTTCCACATCTGGTGCACAAATTTTGGTAAAAACACTTCAAGCAGCCAGCATTTCTGGCTTAAAAGACCCAGTGTGTAACATTTAGGAAGATCTATTGTTGGATACAATAATCATGTTTTCATTAGTGTAACTCCCCTACCATTACAATGAAAATGAAAATGATTTCCTCATTGTGATATGTCATAAACTTCTTCTAGTGTAGAACTACAGAAAAGGCCATCTTAAATCCTGTAGATTTTCCCTGAGGCTGGCGTCGAAAAGATTGGTAAAATATTAATCAACAAGGTACACCTTTCTACAGAGTATTTTTTATAAAACATGTATATCTCTCTGATGGATTTAACTTTCTCTTCATTTACTAAGACTCTTTAAAGATATGTTTAGTATCTCTCCAAATATTTTTAGAAAATACAGCACTTCAACACATAAAAGATTGTCCCTCTTCCGCTTGTGTAAGGGCTGAAAACGAAACAGACTGGTCACTTGCTCGGGTGTTTCCCTGCCTTTTGCCAAGTGAATGCTGGGACAGGCTCCAGCACACTGTGACCCTGACCAAAGCAACTGAAATTGAATGGACAGATGGATGGATGTTAAGAATGAAAACTGTGAGTCCCAAGGCATCTCTCTGTCAGCCTAATTTAGTTTTGCAGACAGTTGTGATACTTTTTCAATGCAATCTTGCTTGTTTGCTAATACAAATGCTAATATCTAAAGCAAATATAGTCAGCTGTCTTAATTAGCATGCATCTACTACTGCATAATTAAGAGATACTGAACATGTTTCATTGATATGAGATAGTTGCACACACCCTTTCTTCCAAACCACTGAACCCTGCTACCAGGCTAAAACTCAAAGTTTGTACAGGGATCTCAGGATTCATTGGTCCACTAACTCCAGAGTGAAAGCAAAGGCTGCAAATTGCGCTTGAGAGCTGTACTTCGTATGTGAGCGGTAGGATATAAGACTTTCTGTGCTGCAGGGATCTAAAGGGAGCCGTATTGAGCTAATAAGGCATAGTATGGTGATTTAAGAGAAGGCTCTCGGGCCTCCCAGGCTAATTATCCAGGTCTCAGTATGTCTAAACTTTTCCTTTTCCTCTCCGTCAACCACTCTCAGTCTCTCCTTCCATTGCCTGCTTCTGGCCATATTCCCTCATTACTTTAGTCTTTTTTCCATTTACCTGCTGCCTCTGCGTTACCACTTCTTTCTTATTTTATTCTTTGCTTATGCTCTAAAATTCCCTGCCTGTACATTCTTCTGTACCTCTCTCTGTGATCTACCACCCCTTTACCATTTTCTGTAAATTTGCTTTGATTATTATACCTCTAAGGGACCGTGGGAATTTCATTTGGTCCTAGTTGAACTCTGTGTGTCTGAAATACCCCTGTTACTATACAGGCTGATGGACTGCAGGTTACTGTTGGTGCTAGTAGGAGGTGCTTTTTCTATTACAAATCTCTTGCCTTCAGCCCAATATCCCTTCTAATTGCTTTCACATTTTACAAATATGCACCTCATAAGTTTACATCCAGCTGTAATGATTAATACCATATTTCTCTAACCCAAGCTAAATGTTTTAAACCATAACCTTACCTTAAGCATAGTGCATTTGCTATAACCATGATCTTTCCCTAACCTTATTCATACCATCCATGTGCACATATTGATGAAAGTGAAATTAAAAAAAAATTAAAATTGAATCCAGTGTTTTGCTGAGTCATCCAATATTGGTGTTTTTGTCCGGAGATATGGTCGGTTGCCTTAAGTGCACTTTGGTCACATTATTAGCCAGGTTACACAGTTGATAAACTAATCATATCTCCAATAGATTACATTTATACTCTATGCAAGTGTTTGCTAGGAAAAATATTTTTCTAGGAGAGCCATAATGCCAAATGGATATTTATTTTCTTCATGTTGCACACAGTTTGTGAGTGTACAATGTCCATTGTTAACATTCAGTTGGTTATTCCTACAGTATGTGCAACTAACTTAGTTGTTATAGTAAGTCTTTGTTAAAATGTTGGAAAGATTATTTGTGTTGTTACATTAAAAAGATGTTTAGTACAATATTGATATTAAGAAACTAAGACCACTAGTGTCACCAGCAAATGCCAATTTATGCATTCACCACCTGGGCCTCCACATCCTTTTCTGTTCACTGCATAAATGCCACTCTACTTTATGCGTTGATACTGACCATTGCCACTGAACATAAATCCTTAATGCTGAGTAGTTGAATAATTTGTAGGTGACAGGGTTGGACAAACAAATAACCTAGCGCTAAGCTTCTTTCCAGTTTACTTGTCTCTTGAATCAAGAATCAAGACTCTTTCCTCCTTTCCTCCTTTCCTCCTTTCCCCCCTCCTTATTTTTCTGAATCTTCAATCCATCATCCTCCCACTCTCCCTCTCTATCATTGTCTCCCTCTGTCTTCCATTAATTCATGTTCCCAGAATCCCTAGCTCCTTCCATCGTCTCTGTTTTTCTTTGCCTGTCCACTCCCTGCAGTCCCCATTACAAAAGAGAACACAGGATGTTTCTCCTCCTCAGGGCAGCAGTGAACACGTCCTGTTAAACCTTGGAGCCAAGAACAAAGGTTTATAAACACACATGCACATACAGTATGTATGAACAAACTGCTAAGAAATGCATCTGGATACACATAAACATACACTTTTACTGTTCAAATTGAAATGCCCTTCGATGTTATGTTAATCAATCAGTTAGAATTTATGCATCCTCATTTGTCTCCATACATCCATTATTCCAACTATTAGCCAGTGAATGGGAAATCTTATTGTTTTTGTCCTATATCAAATTATAATAAAAAAAAATACACCATTTTCTAACAGGAGCTGAGCTGTTTTTACTTGGATTTGATGTCCCCATTCATCCAAACATTCAGAAAAATAAATATTAAAATGGGGCGAAATCTTTGAATAAGCTGCTGATTTTGCTCCAAAAAATAAAAACATAATTCAACTACAGTGTTTGACCTGAAAATGGTACTAAATATGATTTTAACCTGGAATTTTTCTAATTGTCTCCTTTTCAATAGAAAAATTTAGAAATGCACACACACACACACACACACACACACATGCACACACAGACTTGTTTTGTACTGACTCTTAAAAGCTTTAGGTCTTTAGGTCCTGCTCGTCATCATCATGTTCGATGATACTAAAAGCTACTGGTGCTCTTGCAGTGCTAGGTTTTTGTGTATGTGTTTTTGACAGAAAGACACGTGTGTTTTTGTCTATCGATGTGTCCATTGTCTGTGTGTGTGTGTGTGTGTGTGTGTATTTGTAATGAAGATAGGGAGCTTCATTAATACTGGTCATTAACAGGCCCTAAGGGCTGAGCCAGCAAGAACACACCACTGGGCTAAATGAGACACCAAATGGAATCTCTCTCTCTTTTTTTTCCAATTGTAATGTCTCTCTCCCTTTCACTCCCCTTCTACCCATTTATCTCTGTCCTTCTCACTGCACTTTTTCTATCACTTGAGCTGCTTTTTTTCTCATAGATAGAAAATGGAGTTCAGGAAGGGAGGGTAAGAGAATAGAAGGGAAAAGGAGAGGAAACAAGGATAAGGACGAAGAGAAGAAAGCATGGGGCAAAGAGGGGAGAGGAGAGGAGATAAAAAAAATGGAAGAAGAGAATAGAGCGCAGAAACTCAGATTAGAGAAAAATGGATAGAGGAGGGAAAGTAGGAGGGGACAGGGCAGGATGGAAAAGGAGAGAGACACTGATAAGAGAACAGCAAAGCATTGAAACACTGAAGATAAAAAGCACAGCCGGAGAGAACTGATCAAAAAATGTATTCAAGAGTGTTTGACAGGCAAAGAGCACAGAGGTGATGATGAGTTGTTGTATTTTTTTCATGTGTTTGTTTCAGTGCATATCATAACTTAAGTTACATACATACATTTCTCATATGCTGCCACAATTATTACTTCCATTTGGCACATTCTCCTTATGAGCCATTTTTTTATTCATCAGCCTCCCATGTTCACACCTGCAAGTCAAAGTTGATTTTGACTGGCCAGTGAAACTGTTTGGAGGTATGCTAATCATATAGGACTGAACACTGTCACTATTATCTTGTATCCCTTTACTAGCTGCTGCAATGTTTCCATATGGGAAAGTTTCATCTTAACTTTCTTCTTGCAGAGAGCTGAGGCATGGGGTCTGCCCTTTGGAGGCAGGAAGGAGGAAAGAAAGAAGGGGAGATGGGGGCCTGAGATGACAGGACGAAGGGAAGATTTTGGTCCCCATGAGGGCAGTAGACAGGCGAGAGTGGGGGATAAACAGAGGAAGATGATAGAGGAGGGCCTAGCCTTTGGGGAGTAGTGTAATCTGAAAGCAAGAGGCCAGCAGCGGGAAGAGCCAGCTGATGAAATCTGACAGAAAGAAGAGGGAAGAAGGAAATCAGAGGGAGAGAAATGGAGAAAGACCTTTAAGAGTTGGTAATGGATCATTAAAAAGGCATGTTTGGGTGTTTTTCTTTTCCTCTTTCTGATGTAGATTTGTATGTGTTCTCTAAGGAAAGGGTTTCTTTGTGCACTTCCACATCTTGCTTGCTTTTTCTCCCCCTCGATGCCTACACACACACACCGTGTGTGCTCCTTTCTCTCCCAATTTATTTCCTTTTCCAACAGCAGGAAAGTGGTGGTGAAGGTTATGGGTCTTTTTTAGACCATGTGGCAATGCTGAGAGGGATGATCTCTGTTTCTCTAAAGATTGCTTCAGAATACAAGATTGTTCAAATCACATTTTGTAATGGTTGCTCAGCCTTAAATGTTCAATATGTAAGAATTGTCCACCTGTTTCCAGAGTAACTGTTAACTGTTGCTAACTAAAATCAAAAACATTTCTGATTTTTTTCAATGTTTTTTTTCTTATATACATAGACAGTCTATAAGGCACTTGTTTAAATAAAAATGTTGAAATGTTACTTTAGGTTTGGTGGGGTTATTTTCCTTCTCTTCAGTCTCTCTTGCCTCTAACTACAAACTTCCATTACACAAGAAACATTTTCTGAATCGATCAGCAGGTTTAATAAACTGTATAAAAGTCAAGTCATGTGACCTAGCCATTATGGTACATGAATGTTTCCATCAAAAATTACTGCATTTATGAATTTTTGGCTGCTGCACAATCCAATATGTACAATATTGGATTTTTCTATTCAAATGTCGATACTGTGAGTTGCGAGCTGTGTGGATTTCAGTATACACCCACTCATGTTATCACTGTGTGTATGTGTGTGATTATGTGATAGTGGGGAGATGTGGAAGGTTATGGAGTTTTAATTGCTTTTTCTTTTGTTTTGTTGTGAGACACAGAACCTTGTTTAAGAACATGTAACTTCAAAAGTCAGTTTCTCATATTCTCCATCAGCAACCCAGTCTGCAGGCAAGAAATTAAGCCTGGCAGACAGTGAGCTTGTCCAGCACCAAGAGATAGATCTCTCACACACATCCACGCGCACCAATAATCCTGTGTTTGTTATGTTGCAGGTGATAGGATGCGCCTGGTGAGCCCAGAGCCTCACAGTCCGTATTAGATTTGGATGGCTGATCTTCCTCACCAATTTACTGGACATCGCTCTCTCTCTTTCTCTCACTCATCCCACTTTTCCTGCCTCTATGCCAGTCTATTGCTATAAACCTTTATCCCTTCTCCCTGTGTCCACATATCTTTTTACTATGCCTGTTTCCAGCCTCTCATCCTTTCCCAGCAAGCAGACAACAACTTGCAGGAGGTGGACAATCTCAGCACAACCGAACAGGCAAAGAAATAGCAAAATAGGACGTTGTGACACATAGAAATTATGTTATTATATTAGCATTCCTGCCTTTATTATGTTTTACTCTTAGAGAAGTTTACTGAACTTACTATACACTGAAAGACTTTTGTCCATTTGGTTAGCTAATTTGATAACAGGTAATTACATTTATGATTGAACTGTGTCTCCAGATGTCTGATGATGATAAAGTAATCCCATAAAGCAAACAGTGTCCCAGCCATTTATTAACATTAGTCCACATGAGTTCATGATATATATTTATTCATGTACTAGAAGATAATGAGTCATGCATTAGTCATGCTCTAATCAAGCAGGAGCTGTGTACCCTCATTATGCAACGTAACTAGTCATTTTCTTAATGAACTGTATATTATAACTTGAGACGAGTGAAGATCCTTCTCTGTCCTATTAGGTTAATTATTACCTATGAGTGTAACCAATTTATTTGATAGATAACATATTGTATTTTGTATTTTATTTTGTTGTTGCTGATCTGTCACAGATGTTGATGGATGCACAATCCTGGGAGGTATAGATATAGCAAAGTAATTAACTAAAAAGTTTAAGAATTAATTCATGAAGTTCTGGAGATTTTGTTCTTGCACCTGATGTAATAACCAACAATAAGTGCTTTTCTGTCAAAGTTCATTTGTGTATGTCTGCACAAATTTATCATCACCGATTACTTTATCTGATGTAACAACTCAATTTCCAGTGAGAATCTGTGAAGCTAATTTAATTCAGTTTCATCCTATCTTCCTATAAAGAAAACAAATTCCCATCAGTGCATGGGTGTTGGGATAACAAAGATTGCAAAAGAAAAGAATGCATTTAACTGTTGCTCAAAAAAGGAGTGGAGCGGCAGAGAAAATGTTTCAGGTATGGGAGCTTTATCAGGTTGTGAAAACTTATGGAGGGATCAGTGTTTTTTGTCTTTTCTCGTAATGTTCACTGTATCAGATTGGGTGAGCCATAAAGGCAGAGAGAGACAACCTGGAACACTTGATCGTCACTCAGTGATCTTTTACCTTCCCACCTGGAGAAAGAGGTTGAGTGTGTGGATGTGCAGCATACGGGGGATGCTTGCAACACTTTTTGTCTCTGCAGCAACTCGCTGAATTTTTGCGTAGAAGCTCTCAAATATTTACAGGAAGTATACTCTAATTTCCAACTACTCCACCTTTATTACAGAATTCATTAATTGATGTCAAATGGAAGGAGTTCCATCAGTCAATCTGCCCCAATAAAAAAAGTAAAACAACCTGAGGTAAGAGTAAGAGTCAAGAATCAAAAACTTAAAGACCATGTGACCACGCCATTTTGTTTTTATTGCATGACCGGGGGTGTTTTATGTGGTTTTTCACTGTTTTTCCCTTACCTAAATGAAAGTAAAACTGGTACCTCAATACACATGATACGTACACTAGTAACCAATTCCTTTTTATGTCTAATCGGCATGCTAATGTAGAGTCCAAAATACAACTAATTAACCAGTCAGCATGTGGTCTTGCTGTGCATTTAAGACTTTTTGACTCCTGTACAGGGCAGCTGTCTTTATCCTTGTTCTCTGAGGTTTTGTCAATGTCTCGTGGCAGAGAATTCTTTGGCGAAAGACTTGGCTGTCTTTCCCTGCCTCTCCTCATCTGATGCAGATTTTAATGTGTGCAGGCACACCCCTATCAGTTTTTCGCACCCACTGTCTTGGCATGCTGAAAAGGAGTAGGATAGAAACAATGTGTTTAGTTGTCATTACAGTGTTAGTCGTAACACTTTTTAAAAAGGAGTTACAACCATCCCCACTCCTGTCAGCCATTGTTTAGCTAGCTGTTGCAGAATGGTTGTTTGAAATTAACATTAAATAGCAATAGCATAGATGAAAACCTCATATATGCCCTTATTTAAGGGACTACTCTCTGATCTAAGTACGTAATTCTAACTTCAACAGTGTCAGTCTTACACTTTGTCCAAAAAATTACTTTCTTTCCTGAAAATCAGTGATTTGGCTGTAGAATCTGCACACTTCTTCAACCAGCTATACCAATCCTTTTATTATAACCATCACCCCAGGTGACCAGGGTAATGGTTACAGGTTGACTTCACCGTATTTACAGCTGTGTGTGAAAGAACACTCTGTTTTCAAATGAGGCGAAGCAAAGGAGTCGATCTGCTCTTCTTTTTTAACAGTACGTTGTGAAGCGTTGGAGATGCTGCCTTGGTTGTCTGTCTCTATGACATACTACACAGTATAAAGTGAGCCATCGTTGGGCCCAATGCACATTTGTATTCATCTGTCTGGTCAGGCCCTTATCAGGCTTATATTGTGTGGTCTGATCCCGGCATTTTCGAGTCAGCCAGAAATAAAGAGCCAAAAAACAATAATGATTTAATTAAGCTGGCACATGCAAGTCAGCTGCGACTCAATTTACAGTGGTTCTGTTGTATACAGTATACAGTTGTCTTAGATAAAGTTGGCCTCCTAAAGAGGTCAGTAGTTTTCAGCCATTACAGTCATTACATTAGAATATAGATAGGAATTAGAGGCAGCTTGACTCCTATGCTGACATGACAGTTTACTGTGCTGGTGTTCTTTAGCACAGATCCTTTCTTACATATCACAATAGAGTGTGCATACAGAGCTGAGATTAGTAAAAAGAACTGGTGGCAGAGAAAAATCAGGTCCTGACTAAGACAGTGCACAAAACGAATGAATATAAGACGTGGTTAATTTTTAATCCCTTCAGAAAAACGCATGACTCCTAAGCATCAAAAATGCCCGGATAGAACAAAATCATCTCATCTTCTACTCAAACGAACCATTCCTCTGAGTCGTGACTAAAAATATAGAATGATCATAACCAGGATATGTCCACTCCAGGCCAGGGACACTAGGCCTACTGGGAATGCTTAAGCAACAACGTACAAATAGGTTACAAGTTTATTGAAGGCAAAGACTATGACCTCATTTTTTTTTAAATAGCTTGTGATCTGCTGCTGAATTACATCACTGTTCAGTTGCACCTAACTTTCCTAAACACAGCAACATTTTTCAGATTGTGGAAAGTGAAAACACTTCCATCAAGTCACTGGTTTTACAGATTGCTCAGGGTGTGATCACACAATTATATACAAGGCTTCATCAGCAAGCTGCGTCACCTATAAACCCATTAGCTGTAGCTGAGAGCAAAAAATTAAATAAAATAAAAACTTACAGGCATACATCTCAGCCACACTTTCTTCTTCTTCTTTATTTTATTGTTTACTACTTTGTAGTGATATTCATTTGTTTGTAAACATAATCCCATATCATTGGTCAGTTTCTGCAATTTCTTTAATGCTGCACTGCGTCTAGTTTCCCAGTAACAACAGTCCTGAATCCACATACAGTAACTCTCTGCACCAAAGGGCAAAACTCAAAATGGACAACAGTGGGTCTCCACACAAAAAAATAACATAATGCATGTTTTATGAATCATTCTCTCAAGATAACATGCTACACTTATCTGTGGGTCAGGGGCTGAAAATGTTGAGAATCCATTTTCCTCCAACCTTTTCAGCAGTTACAGGTCACGCTCACTTTTATTAAAAGTACCAGATCATATAGTGAAAGCATAAATATTTAATATGAGTGCACTCAGTGTGTTATTATGATCACTATCTAGCTTGCCTTACTGTCTGTGCCCTACTTGTCGTCACCATTGTCTTCTCAATAGTGGGCAGTGAAACTGGGCCCAGACCTCCAAGCACTGTAAGAGCTTGCTTGCTTTCTTTGTCCTTCTGCTCTTCATCATATGTCGATTCACGTACGCCCCTTTCAAGCATGTCTTGTAAATTGGAATGTAAATTAAACATATTCCCCACGCATCTTGTTTTATTTGGAAAGTTGTTCTTGTTTACATGATAAGCCCCATGAGATGCATCATCTTGTTTTCAAGAGAGTCCTGACGCACGTACTACTAGAATCCCTTTTATTGTTGTGTGTTGTTGTCCCGGTTGCTCCAAGTTGATGCGCCATAGGCTTCAAGTACTTGTAGGTTAACAACTTCTAGTTTTATCTTTGTATTCTTTTTCTTTGGTTTTTTCTATTTGGTATCATTACTTATATGATCTGTTTGTGTGCAAAGTATTGCAATAGTCTATCTAGCCTTGCTATTATGAGTGTTTTGTATAACATTTTTAAAATACATATCATAAAAGTATGATTGTATTAGCTGTGTTAAATAGTTCTGTATTTTACCCAGCTGATTCATTTTACCTTTTTACACAACAAAAAAAAAAAAATCAAATATATCTATAGAATAGAGTTTTTGTAAGATTGTGAGATTTTAGATTGCTGCTCTCCATCTGTGATTGGCCAGTCATTAAACTTTACTTTCCTGTTAAGATGCTCCAATTTTGATAAACGCAGTGAAGTCAGTTGACAACCATCTGTGTAATATCAGTCATACTGGATCATCACTGTTAGGTTTAGGGAAGCCAGATAACTCAAACATTGCCTGAATGTGACAGGCTGTCAGGCCTCTGGCAGTATCAGTCCCATACTCACTGAGCAACACAACAATATGCACAGCAATGTATCAAACACACACAGCACAAATATTTTATTTACACTTACATCTTTGTCTTCCCCTTCCACCACCTGTTAACTTCATGTTTTCCCCGTCAACCTTGCTCAGCAGACTAAGTTGATAAAATATCTGCTCACCAGATGTTGAACTGGCAGCTAATTGTGCTCTAAAAAAATAAATGTTCAAAGCTGTAGACCTGTTCCCTTATTAAGATCAAATATATTCCTCATGCAGTGTGACGTATCAGTTAAATGCCATTTCTTTTAAAGATTGACCTCTGGCTGATACATTTAAATATGTAAATATGTGGACGTGCATGTATAAACACTTGCAAGTATACAGTACATCCATTAACCAGCACCTCTGTGTCTGTTGCAGACAGCCTCCAGTTCTTTTTAATGATTCTGTTAAGGTGATAAGTGTGATTTGTCATTTTACAGATGCAACATTCAAGCCTAAAGGAGTACAAGAGCGCCTACAGAAGTTCTCAAACACACCACCCAAACAGATGCAACATGCATCTCCATCATCCCTGGCCTTCACGCATCATGCCGAGGGGAGTCTGGCCGGGTGTGTTTGCCCGTGTACAAGCTCTCTCTCTCTCTCTCTCAGGCAACCATGACAAGAAAAGTATGCTGCTTGTTAGATGGATGGCAGTGACCCTGAAGGAGGAGGAGGCAGTGACTCGAGGAAAGAAAGAAAGCCTAAGACACTCAAAGAGCCAGCAAGAGAGAAATGAGCGGAAAGAACGCACATAAAAAAATAGATAATACTGAAAGAAAAGACAGATATAGTGGACCAAGTTTCCATTTTCAATCTCAGAATAAGATGGGGAAATCAGAGTGGGGAAAGTGAGGGAATAACACACTACCATCCCTGAATTTACGATTGTCAAGGAGTCTTACAACAATTCAGATCACCACCTCTTTCAGTTCTTTAGTATTTCATTGCAGACCAATAAAAATTTGGCTGACTTCAGCAGCATCTTCCTAAGAATATTTTCAAATACCTGAATATGAAGTAGGCCATACTAATATACCTCTGCAGAACTTTGCATTTTGCTAAGTTGTGACTTCGCACTTTGGAAAATTCTCCTGAGGACTAAAAATTTCAGACTACGATGCACTGTGTGTTCTGACATCTTTCTATCAGAACCAGCATTAATGTTTTCAGCAATTTGAGCTGCATTAACTCGTCTGTTGGATCAGACCATGTGTTTAGCCGCAGTGGGAGATTTGTTTGGTGAGTTTTTGTTTTCGTACCTGGACAGACACCAGGAACTACAGGAGCTATTAATATTTATTAATATATAAACATACAGGATCCCCAGTTAGCGGTCAGGTATCTATAGAAGCAGATCCAGGCTTGTCTCTCTTACTGTGTCTTGGGCTGTCATATCCTCTAAATATATTCTACATAAAAGTACTCTGCATAAGAACTTTACAGATACGAGCTGATTAATGAGAATGTGTGGCTCTGTGTGAAATCTTTCATGACAATCATCCACTGGATTAACAACTTTTTCAGTGACAGACCACAGACTGAATGGGTTGGCACAGCAACATTTCCAACTGATCGCCACCAACACCAGAGCCACTGAACCCCATTTCCATTAATGGTGAGAGTCGAGCAGGTTGACAGTTTCAAATACACACCACTGACATTCACAAACACTGCCAGCAAAGACTTTCCGCCATTCGCAAACTCAAAGCACTCTCCGTTGCCCTCCACCTGCTGTTACTCCTTTACAAAAGCATAATTCAATTCATAACACTCCAAAACACCATGCTGTCCCGTCTCCCAACCACCAACCTCTCAGATTTCAATCACGGAGCCATCACTCACATGGCACTCACCATAGCACATTGCCTTGCATAACCCTCAACTCATTTTTCACTCTACTCCCATTTGGTCGCAGGTATAAGATCTTTAGATGGATAAAGACATGTTTCAGCACAAGTTTTGTCCCCTCTGCCTCAGCAGTGCTAATTACAATAACACACTTTGTTTTCTGTACAAATGTATAAATGTTGCATGTTGTTGTATGTAAATGTATCTTTGTTTTGGAATTATGCATAATGTAGAGTCTGTGGAAACCTAATTTCCCCTTTGGTAATGATAATATTTATCTATCTGAGCTTGAGTTGATGTAACACTATACTTTGGACTATTTTAATGCAATTCTCTTTTCTTTTCACACAACTATCAAACGGTTTTTAAAACATTTAACAGAAGTGCAGACAGTGAGTGCAGATTTAATATGAAAGTCTTTTGCTCACAATATTCTTTAATCATGTTCCTAATTAAGAGAAATCATTTAGGATGTGCAGAGGTGCAAAACCGTTCACCCCAGAGTCAGTCGTATGAAGTCAAATGTAATGGGACACACCAGGTTGGTTAAACAGTGTTTGCTAAAAAACCCTTCACTACGCCTCTGCTTACACATTGTTGCAAATGTAATTGTGCTATACACTGGAGCCCATACTAAAGTTTACTACTTTAATATTTATCATAAGATAGGATAGAGTACACATGAGAAAAAGACAAGTATGGGTGATGTGGAACCATTAGTAGCTCAGATATGAGTTAACAGGATTCTCTGAAATGAGATAGGAATGGAATAAGAGGAAAGAAATAGGGAGAAAGAGAGATCACTCAGAGTAAATCATTATGTTGATATGAATTAATGCCTGGCTGGATGATTGAATTACCAACCAGTCAGAGAGACAAGGGAAAGGAAGGGGAAAAAAGAAGAAAAGAGGGGATATAAGAGAGGGACTGAGAAAAATGACAACATTCTAAAATGAGAGTCAGAGACTGGAAGGAACTGAGCAAAGATGAGAGGAGGAAAAAGGTGGGAGGAGAAAGGTCAGAAAAGAGTATGAGAGAGACAAGGACAGAGTGAGTGATGACAGATAGAAAGACACTCTGGTACGCATAAGAATATGAACAGTACAAAAAAAGGAAAGAAGGCCAAAAAGTGAGATACTACAAAATATCTACAATACTGTAGATAATGATCGAAGGAGAATATGCCAGAAGATCTTTTCCTGGTGGGTGAGACCTACTTTTTATGAACTGGGTATAGGTCTGATCATTATTGTTACATCAGCCATCCCAACGTACATAGAGAGTGGCAAACTGACATCTACTATTTTTTTTTAATTTTGTGATTGATCGCTTTGACATTTCCTTTTCTCATTTCATTTTCTTGACATACGTAAACTCCCACTGGCATTGGTTGTTGCCAGAATCACTGTCAGATTTAATTTGAATAGGTCTTGAACAACCTCCAACTACATGAACCCCACAAGATGATGGCTACAATGAATGAAACAGCCAAGAACTGCAGAAGAAAAACTCCTCGGCACAGGATCAGGCTTTCTTTTGGGAACTAAGGGAACGGATAATAAGGCAAAAAATTAGTTTAAAGCCAATGAATTCCACTAAGGATTACATTATTTTTTAACTATTATTCTTTGGTAACAGAGCGTCCAGGCTTCACACTATAATCAAAATGACTGTAGAGTAAGTGAGTAGATATTCATTTACGTGTGAATGTCGGCAAATACTATTTATGGTCAAAGATTGAAAAACTGACACATTATAAAAAGAAGTTATCACTGGTACTTCTATAAATACGGAAGCATGGCGTCAAGGTAAAATAATATAGGTCGGTGAGGACACAGACAGGAGAAGAACAGGACAAGACTCCCTGTCTCTAGTGATATCCAAAATGCCATCAGACATCATAAATCTGAAATAAAGCATATGGAAGTAAAAAGTGACATCCTTTTTATCTTTCACTTTTGGGAAAAGTAAAGGTTTGGGAGGCAAAGTTTTACAACACTGGAGGGTTGAACACCTCTATACAGCCCCATAATGGTGAGAGTGTAGCCCTGTGATAAGCATGGAGCCCTGCACTGACCTCTGAAAGATAACAACATATAAAGAATGGAATATATCAAGCAATGCACCTGAGACAGAGACACAGAAACAGAGAGGAAATCAAAAGACAGGTAGAGGAAAAGAGAATGACGAAAGAAAGGCAGAGAGCCTGGGACATAACAAAAGGTCATCTGTGTGACAAACTGAAGTAAATGAAAAGAGACAATATAAAGTGGTAAGGGGGAAGGAGTCAGGAGATCGAGGACCATGGAAATGAAAGAAAATGAAAAGGGAAAGAAAAGATGAACCATGTAACGATGGGAGGAATCAAAGAGATCTCTGAGAGGTCTGTTGAACAGCGTGGCACCAGTCCACCGGGGCAAATTCCTGGCTTGTGTCACATGTCTTTGGCATTAAAATGATTTGGATGGCGATTCTGACAAGACAACATGGATAAGCAAATAAACCGAGAGCTAGACATGCCAAGTGTGCAGAGCCGGCAAAAATAAAAATAAAACTGAAGCAGAGGAGCAGTGAAGAGGGATCACAATGAAAGGAAGAGAGGGATGGGGAAAGAGAAAGAATGAGGATAAGAAAATAGAAGAGAGACAGAACAAATGAGGAGAAAAGAACAAAGAATGATACAAATAGTGGTTTAGAGTCAGAAGTATAGCACAATTTGATCTGATACGGGCGCTAGAACAACAGTGAAGGGACCACCACAATGATTATAATCATCCTGTGTGGGACATGAATGTGTCAGAATTCAAGTTAAGAGCAGAGTGTGGAGGACCCAGATACAGACACTCAAGCAGGCAGGTACATTAGGTGACTTATAATAGAAGGTGTAGGCTGACAAGCTTACAGTAAGTAACAGGCAAATGAGTCCAACAGAGCAAGGCTGGCAGGCAGGTCAAAAACACATCAAAGTCTGTTTACAGCTCATGGGGACTACTGTCACTTAGTCAAATTGTCAATTAGGTACATACAGAATATCATTAAAAAAAAAACATACCATTAAAACCTGTGCTGAAGCTTTGTTTCTTTAAACAATGTGCAAGATACAAAATATATTGGGGGAAGCAGCATTAAGACAGGCAGGAGGCCATTAGATGTTCCTGTCAAGAGAGTTTGACTTTTGGTCTTTAATGAGATATATCACCACAAACAGTGAGGTTATAAAGTGTCACTTTACTTACTGTTTTCTCTAAGCCCCACAGACACACACACAAACAAAACTTCTCCGACTGAGTTGCCACAGTAAGTGAAGCTGTCGGGGTCCCAGACACCAACGAACCATAGACAGTAAAACAACAGTCTGCTTAGATGATGATTCCAAAACTCAAGGGTTAGAAGCCACTGGAGCAGCAGCAAAAACAAGAAACTCCTCTGGGAGAGGCAGAGAAGAGAGGGACGGGGAGGCAGACAGGGAACAAATTAGAGAGTTGAAATAAAATATTGAGGAAAAGATGGAGAAAAGATACAAGAGTGATGTGGAAGAAAGCCAGGAAGGCAAGAGAAAATGAGGAGGTTGACCAGTAGAAAGAAGTAAAGAAAGAGGAGGAAGGGTTGTTTTGAAGATGACAACATCCTCAGCCTGTTGGGAAGAATGGATGAGAGAGAAGTGGAGGGGGAGGTTAAGGTCTTGTTTGGACAGTCACAAGTATACAAGGACGCTGTCTAGTGAGGCTTCAAAAAATATCTTGTACTGTGGTTCCACATGGGAGGCTGTAAAAGGGCAGAACTGCCATAAACTGACAGGGGAGACAGGGGGAAAGATAAAACACAAAAAGTGAGAATAAAAAACCTGAGAAGAGTTAACTTTGATGAATATAGGGAGGTGAGGTCTCCTTAAGGACAATCTCTCAATTAAATTATTTCAGTCATTTATTTGCCTTTTTCATTTTGTATCAGCTTTATCTCACAAACATTTGGCCTCTTTCACTTCTTCACCTCATTTTGTTTTAAGAACTACTTGCTAAGCTAATCGATGCTCTCTCTTGTCACATGGGTAAACACCAACTGCATGCACATTGCTGCGCGACCACCACAGCTTTCTTTCCATTTCAAGTTTCTGCTGTTGTTTAAATGCTTGTGGCCAGGTAATAGTATTCTTTCCAGTTGTTTTATTTCCTTTTGAAAATGTATATTATAGTATATAGTATAGTTGTTAGTTGTTTAGTTGGTTTAGCATGTTGTTTGTTGCACTTGATCCGGTTGTAATAGTGTGTTAGGAGTAGCATTTATTGTTACTGCTGCAATTGAGCAATTAGAGATGATGTCTTTTTTCCACCATTGTATCTATTTCCAGAGCAAGTTTTCATTTGTTCTTTATCTATTTCTCTCATCATCCGCACTCTTTAACTGTTTTCACTCTTCACTGCCTTTTATATAGATAGTTTTTGGGATAGTGGCGGAGCACTTCTATTTCTCTCTTTCTACTTCTCTATCTTTGTCCCTGCCCTCTCCTTTCTGGCATTTCAATATGACTGACAATGTGAATCTCTACTCATTTCCATCTGTTTTTTCACTTTCCCTCACTCTCAGTCTGTCTGTCTCCCCGTCTATCTCTCTCTGTCTATCTACTTCTTCCTATCTTCCCTTCCCCAACCTCTACATCTCCTGCAACAGAGCAAACCCTTTAATAATACACAAGCTACTCCGTCTCTCCTGGCAACGGCAGCAGATTCCTACAGGATTCAATCATGGCAGCGCTAATGAGATTAACATGGCTAATGCACACGGCTCTCCATCCGCCTTACCTCCATCCCATCAGGCGCTCCACATGGCAGCAGGGTACCCAGGATGTGTGGGTCGATTGCAGTGTGTCTGAACTGCAGCCCCCCGGTTCCACCTGGGCCTCGCCACAAGGGGCCAGCGGAGAAGGGAACATCCCAGGTGAAGGGGCAACAAGAGTGAGCTAGCCTAGCAAGCAGAGCCTCCTGATGAAATTTGGCTCATGAAAAGTGTGTCTGTGTGTGTGGTTGTGGGAAGGAAGCGTGGGGAGTGTTTGGCAGCCTTCCACGGTTCTTCCCTGTGTTCAAAAAACCCATAGAACCTGGCACTCCAGACTGGCAGAATGGAGAGGAGGAGTGGGAAACAATTGGATGGACTGAGGGATGGAGGGATGAAGAGGTGATGAAACAGATTAGTGCGACCTCCTGGGGGCTTATTGTTGAGCATGCCTAGTCAAATCCTGGACTACAATTCTCTAAACACTGGTTTTTAAAGCGAAAGCACACAAAAAAATTGCAGTTTAGGCATTTAACAACAGCTTTTATTTGGCGTGACTTGCAACTATTTAAACAGTAGATGATCTTAAAATGATGTATCACCAACATTAGAAGCAGCCAATGATGAATGCATGAGTCTAACACACACACACACACACATACAGGGAAATGCAGAGAAGTTCAAAGGCAAAGAGAACAAGCAGCATGATTACGTCATCTTATATCCTGTCTCCTTAAGTTGTGCCGAGATCTAAAGCGTATTCCAATTAAGTGGATGCAATCCTTCACTGCTTTGATTGATTCCTTCGTCAAATTAGCTGATTTGTTAATCTATCATTGAACTGAAGATGCATTACTCAAAGGCCTCTAGGACTTTCATTCAAATGAAAGATATATTACTCAGAGGTTCTCAACTACCCTTAAGTGATGTTATATCACTCACAGGTTCTTAAAGCTATAATTCAGCTTGAAACAAACAGTAGCACTTAAAGATCCACAAATCTACACTTGGAATTAAGATGTACTGAAAATAAGGCAGAATCAGAGATGGAAAAAAGACTAAATCAGAGAGATGTCACTTGCAAAGGGTGGTCTCGACAGGGACTGGAGTGAATGATAGATTGTGTGTAGCAGTGTAGCAGAAACAGCGAGCTGGTAGTCAGAGCTAACCAGTCATGAGCAACTGGTGTCAGACTCTCCATGTCCGTGTTGGAAACACAGAGCTTTTACTGTCACTAGATTCACAGCCATTTGTAAAAGTGTCTGTGTCACCTGTTTTGTAGCTAAGCTAGTGGCTGTGTTGTAGTGGAATAGAGAGGGTAACTGTCCAGTATAAATAATGCACTCCAGAGCTGCATAAGTACAAGTAGAACACATAGAACAAGTACAAACAATTGCACCAAAATAGAAACACAGTAAATAGAGGGTTAGCAAAAACCACCATAAATTCCTGTTATTGATGAGTCTCAGCATACATTTGAAAATTAGTGCAGCGCCTGCGTGAAGCGGAGGCTGGAGGATGTGGGCAGCCCTCCTCTGATTACAGGGCTTTAAGAGTCTTTTGTTTTAAATGTCATGACATAAAGTCCCAAATGGTCAACTCTATGTCAGCATTGGCTTTGCAAGGTTCAGGATGATTTAAAACATTAGATGGTGGGTTGAGCTATTTAATCCATGAAATTTACATAAACTATATGAGAATGTCAATACAGTACACTCATTTAATTTAGTTTACAGCTAAAACATGTTTAAGAGTGGGGTACTTCTTTAATCCTGGGATGGTTTATGTAATTAGTGCCTTCTGGAGACACCTAGGGCCAGTGTTCTCAGATTTAAAATCTCTGGCCTTTCTTGCTGCCATTCCAGAATCTACTTTGGTTTTAGATCTCCAAGATGATTGGTGGGTGGTGAGCTCTCCGATCATTAAGTCTGACCTGTGGCCTTTTGCTGCATGTCATCCTCTGTCTCTCTCCTCTCTCTCTCTCTCTCTCCTCTCTGTCTCTCTCTCTCTCTCTTTCTCTCTTATCTCTCTCTCCCTACAGAGGCAACCCCTTTACCCCTTTGGTGATATAGCAGACTTAGTCCCTCTTTGGTTTTCCTTTGAAAACATTCACACACCACGCTTATCCACCACACACACCTTCACCCTACTTTAATTCACATCCCATGCTTTGTGATCTTTTGTTATGACTACATATCAGTTACTTTTTGTTAAATCAATTACTTGGTTTAATCTTTGAAATTGTGTGTCACTCACATTTGTCATGGCCCAAAAGTCAGGTTGTGACAACAGGCTTGTACTCCTTATCAGCAAACTCCAGTTATTTCTACCTAAATACAGCAGTGCCGTCAGACGGAGCTATCACCATGGTGATCAGGAAGATGTGAAGTGAGCAGCAAGGCTTTGAGAGGTGGTCTTGACTTCACAAACACACACAGACACACACCTACACACACACACACACACACACTGATCTTTTTATCTGTTTTACACATAATATAATCGTAGTGCTCTTACATTAACACACTATACTATAGTACTCCCATAAAAACATAGATCTCAAAAACCAACAGTACCTTTACACACCACTTATACCTATATTTTGTCCCCTACACACACACACACACACATACACTGAGAACACCAAGGACACTTTTTTTAAAAGCACACACTCACAAAGCAACCTTGCAGCCACCCAGGCGCTCACCTTCACACACACATACTTCACAACCGAAATCTACCAGGTAGCCTCCAGTCAATGTATATGCATCCAGATTGCTCTCACACATATGCACACACACTGATATTCTCAGATAGATGAATGGTGATGTGTTGTATGCTGCTCAAGGTGAACACTGAGTAAACTAACCTCTGGGTCCAGGAAGATAAACCATTTAATCTAGTCACGTCAGGATCACACCAACATGCTGCATACTAAAAAGAAGGGGCAGTTCACACTCGTCTGCCCTGCAGTTCACACATACATGGGCTGAGCAGCTCTATTAGCAGTTTATGATGAGGAAAAATTGACTGATTAAGTTTTGTTGGGTTTTTTTTCAAAGAATTTTCTCCGCAAGAAATTTCAGTGAATTTATTGCCCTAGCCAGATGTCTTTGACACAAAATAGTCTCATCCAAGTTAATGAGACAGTAAATCTTGGTCTTCATCAAGATAATGACCAAAATTATAAGGACACATGTTGTTATAATATTCATATGATACATTAAAGCAGCAAAACGCCTCATGTGCTTCATCCAAATGACTCTTTGGTGTATGAAGATCCATGCTAAAAACTCAAATTAAATGAATTATACAACAATAGAATCACTGACAAGCCAATAAAATCCCATTTCAGGACAGGGTGTAATAAATCACGGCAACTCAAAACAGATCGATATATAAATGTAATTCAGCTATATATAAAATCTGTTGTTATGCAGAAAGTGACAAAAAGAGTTGCAGTAAAGATATAAGTACAACAGAAATGTTATGTACAGTAGGTGGCATGAACCCAATTATGAATAAGTTAAAAAACATAAAATAGATTCATATGCTTCCCAATGAGCTGGTACAAACTCTACCGCTGGCTTAATTACAGCTGAAAGATGTGATTTTTGTTCTGCAGAGTACACAATTTACCACAGAGAGTAGAATTATGGAATCTAAAAACGGGAGAATACTCTGTACTGCAGTTACCGAACACCAGAAGATGCCAAGTACCAACACAGGAAAAAACAGTAAGAAAAAAAATGTTATGGAAATGTAACCTCCTGTTGTGTCTAGTCTGTCCAAAGTATGATGTTCAGCCAACATATTTTTACATCCTCTTAAAAGAAAGAACCATGGAAGGTTTTAGTCACAGCACAATTTCTAAGAGACAGAGCTGCTCAGGCTGAAAAATCTCATTGACTGAGGTAAAATGGTCACAGTTCATGGCCAAATAACATTCATAGCTGTGAAAAATTGAGAGAGGTGGTAATATTGTAAAGCCCTCTTGGTACAAAACTAAAATAAATGTTAGCAACTATGTCAAAAGATTCAAGTGGGATTCCTGTTGATTTTTTTATTGTATTATTAACTACCGCTGATTCATGGTTTTGTAATTGAATAATATGAGTTCATGAGTTTTGATGCACCCCAATTATTTAAAACAATAGCAATGCTTATGAAAACAGTCAACCTTGACACCAATGTCTTGTCACTAAACATAAAGTTGAAATGTAAAAAACAGAAAACACTCATATAAGAAACAAAACATTTTTGTTGTCAGCTGCCTACCAAAGTTTCCTTATGATTTAAACTGCTTGATTTAAACTAGCTGAAGGTCCATACCCATTCTTTCTTGTGGACACAAACTCCCAAGTCCCACTTGAAAGGTACCACTTGTTTAGCTTTTTAGAGCAAAGTAACTATCAACCAGGTATTTCTGCAAACAAAAAATTCAACCATGAATGAAGTGAATGAAGTATTTCTGAATCAGTAGAAATGAGTAAATGAATAAGGACAAGACTCACAATCAGGCATACTGCAGGTGATCACTACATAAACCTTGAGAACATTGTGCTTTGTGAGAAAACAGATGAAGCAGATGATCAACATCAAGACATTAACAAAGAGAGTATAAACGTGCAGCTGGCAGTGTTGGTATGGAAGAACATTTATCATTCCAAGTAATTAAGCTGCCTCTATCCTGACTGCCAGATGAGCTTAGATGTATGTTTGATCAGGTTTAGGTTCTTATTACACTTCTGCTGATTGCCGCAATGTCCTCAATAGAAAGTGAAAAACATTTTAGTGCTTGCAGGAGGCTTGAAATGTATATATCACAGCTTCAAGCCAACTCAATCCAGTAACATCAAAACCTGATGACACTGATCTAAGATCTGTCTGTTGACAGTTTGTTGTGGAGCATGGTAGGAGACGGCATGTTAGGTATTTGTATCATTCTAATAAAAGATCAAAAACCTCCTACAGAATATCAATAACAAATGTACACGCAAAGTAGTGTTGGGTATATATACCTGCAAGAGTCTTTACACTATGTGTTTTGATCTTAGTGAGTTTTTAAACCGTTAAATTTGGTATGTGTTTATTAATTAAAAGCAGACTGGAAGGTTTTTAGCAAATAATCTGCAAAAGAAAGAGACAAAGTGAGTTAAGCCTCGTGCAGTTTTTTTAGGTATCTGAATATTAGTCAAGCATGTTCATACTAAAATTCTGATTGGAAGCTGCAGTTATTAGTTAGTTATATTCAATTTAAATCTACTCTATGACTATAACTCTTAACTAATTGGATTTAATATTTCAGCTAATGTTTCTAAGCAAACATATACTGACCTTTACAGTTATTGTTGTACTCTCTATAAAAGTATAAAAGAATCTATTAAAATATAAATTGATAAAAACATAGGCTTGTGGTTAAAATGGAATCCAAAAAACCTGTATGGATGGCTTCCTCTCTCCCAAAGGATCTTCCAAATCTAAATGAGTGTGGGTGGATTGATTGAGCATAACTGTTGGTATTATCTTGTCTCATACTTTTAACTAAATTTGAGCAATTTAAACTGCAAATACACATTGTACATAACATTCCAACATAATGGTTTGTAAGTCATTATCTGCATTTTGTACCTCCAGCATTATTAAATGCTTGGCAGTCGGTACTTCCACTGCTTATTCAATCACTTTTCTGTCAAATATCAAAACTTCCTCAAACCATGCCACAAAAATCATCTGTGGTAGGGTTTATCACCAAAAGATTAAGGAACAAAGGGTTGAATCTTGGGTAAATCAGGGATATATGCACTTTTTGTGAAATACTT